>NC_058409.1:60854636-60901264 GCF_002201575.2 Neomonachus schauinslandi | reverse complement strand
AAAGAAAGAAAGAAAGAAAGAAAGAAAGAAAGAAAGAAAGAAAGAAAAGAAAATGGCTTTAAAAATCCATCAGTAAGTAGGTATTATATGCAGGTATAGGCCAGTTTTAAAATATTCAAGGCAGGGGCATTCAGTTAACATTTGAAATAGATTAAAGAGGAATCCACACTCAGGAAGTACACTTAAGCATTCAAATATTTTATCCAAATCTTCACAAGAAGTTTTGTTAATCACAGAGAAATCTTAGCAGTAAATTTTCATTGCTAAAATGAATGGTTTTTGAAATACATGGTTGGCTAGAGAGTATGTGAGAATAAAGGAAGATAGCATCAAAATTCAACAAATCCAAATTGGGAATCACTTGAGATCCAAGACTCTAAGGGCCTTGGCCCACTCCATCTTGGGGACAACTCTCATTTGACCCCAGCAAGTGTTGGCTGACACTGCCATCAAAATATTCTTGCATTGGCTTCAGGTTAAATCTTTCATGTAAGCTACCTGTCAGAGTGGCTGAGGACAGAGGGATGAATGTTCCAGAGGAAACAAGAGCAGATTCTATGACTGTTTGTTCCAGTTCACTAATAAATGTACATTAGGCAGAAATGGGGGTTAGCTAAGACTTGCTTTCATCATAAAATATCACCTGGTAACATGAAGGCAGCCTCCTCCCATGTTTCTCTATTTATCTGATGTGACATTGTTGACCAGCCAGATTGGCTTAGATTAGTTCACAAAAGTGGTTACTCTTTTGTTTGAGACAGGTATCCCAGCTCCCTACTTTTCTTTGTTCCTTTTTTTCCCCCTCAAATACATTTTATGTGTAATGTTTTGTTGCAAAGTATCTTCTCTTCCACCATTCTTCTTTGTACATACTCCTTGCTACTTTTTATCCATAGCATTTAATGAGGCATTTTAAAAAAGTTTCAAATGGAATAACAAATTCTCCCACAAGTTTAAACTCACAGAACTTACAGTCATGAAACTCTGCATAAGTGTCTTGATATGCTAAAGGCATATCCCTCTTTTTTTGCAGGCTGAAAAACCAGTCATCTTCTATTTGTCGGGTATCTAAGTCACTTAAGGAAGAACAAAACACAACACGGGTTCTAGAGCAAGGTTTTTCAAGACCAGTTTTGAGCCACTGCCAACTCCAGAGCCCCGCTGGTCACACAAATGAAATGGCAGCCTCCCTTTAGTTTTGCTAGTAAGTCAGTAGCTTTTCTGGCCGCACAACAAAATTTCAACCATTTTACTTTATCAGTATGATGCAAGACACGAATGAATTCTGCTTTTAAATCTTCTACCTTTGCCTATGAAAGAAGGCATTATTTGTTGTTGGGTAATTATCTGTGATGTTTTATTTGTGCTCAGCCTTCTCCTTGTATTTATCAAGAGTTTCTGGTCCAAGAGGTCCAGTTCAGGGAATGACAAAGGAGTTGATATCAGACTAACCCTCTTACATAAAACAATTAAAACTGTACAAATTATTTAACAACTTTTTGAAAGCAACGGAGGGGGACCAAAACCAGGCAGAAACTGAGAAAAGGAACTGCACTGAGGGATATCGTATCTACATGGCTTTTCCTCTAAAGGAGATTCTCACCACTACATGACAGTCAGGTAGAACCCAAGCAGAAAGCTGCAGGCTTTTGAGGATGAGGGAACACAGGACAGCATTCAATTAAAGTTATACTATTTTGTGTAATTATTAAGAAAATTGAAGGTATTTATAAGTTTGTCATATTAATTGGAGATATTTACTATCCAGAAAGATCATTTTTTTTAATTTTGGACATGTCTTTCCTTTTGGACAATTGAAATATTTAGGAAGAATATTGAACATATAGTATTTAATCTATAAATTCAGCTAAGTATATTTGAAGGTATTCAGTTTGAAATGGTGCCAAATATTCTTCCCAAAATATTTTAAAATGATGGTTACAAGTTGCTAGACTTAAAAATTCTAATAGTGAGATTTGTAAGCCAAACATAAAAAGTCACTCTTCAAGAAGTACTAAGTTTTTGAACTTGTAACTTTAATAAATGGCATTTTAATTATTGGAACCAAAAGTTAACTGCTACCTAGTGATTCCATGAAAAAAAGAAGAGGAATCCTCAAAAATACTGAAGATCTTACACAGTCAGAGATGGGAGCTTAACTACTGGGAGAAGGTGCCAAGGGAGGTTCAAAGTTCAAGCAAATGGGCATGACAGAGGATCTGAAGGAGCTGTGGAGCCAGAGGGAAGAATGCAGGAAGACACCAAATATAGCAAAAACAGGAAGGCTCTTGATGACCACCGAGTCACCCTTTGTTTTAGTCAGGAAATGTGTGTGTATTAGATATAGATACTTAAAAAAAAAAAAAAAAAAAAAAACACTGGGCAGTAACCAGCCCTTTCTTCCTTTTTATGAAGCCAGAACATGTGGAATACTGCAATCACCCAGCTGTAGGGGAACATTTAAGGCCACAAGGAAAACCCACACCAGGGTAAATTAATGAATCCTACAGATCCATCATTATTTATTCTTAGAAATCAACTATTTCTGTTCTCCAGCAGAATGTTAACCAGAGTTTGGACAATAAAATGTACGGCAAAGTGATAATGCGAGTTATACCTTCAGGGAGATCTATGCAAGCTATTAGATTGTATTTTCCTTAAAATACCAAGACTCCCAGAGCCAATGCAACAGACACTTGTAACAGACCATCTTATCTCTGGTGAGCACAACAGCTACTTTTCTTTTACCATGTGATTTCTGACTTCACGTTTTATCAATGCTCCCACACATAGGAATATATACAAGAACCCTATCACAATTACATGTTTTAAAACCCACCTGAAGTTATTCTGGGGAGAGTAAGATTTCTTTGTAAAATCAAATACTGCAACAGAGTCCTGCCTTAAACTATTTCCATCTCAACTTTGAAATATATTTCTTCACATTAACATTTTTTTTTCTCCAAGGTATATTAGACTTTTCTCACTAAGTATGACAGAAACTCAATGAAAACAGATTTTGATCCACTTTCTTGGATTTACTCACACCTGTAGGTACTGCTGGACATCCAAAAACATTGTTGTTGTTAAAGTAATTATGTTTGTGCATATTATCCTGCATGTGTCATCAAGTAAGCAGAACTTATGGGCTAGAGAGTCATTCAGGCCCATCATTATTATTAGTAATAAAAAACCTAATGATATTAACCGGTGGTTCTCAGACATTCTGCTTCCCGGCACTCCAGGGTTATGTGACACATCTCTATTGGTAGCAGGGGCTCACTATGGCTACACTAAGTGTAGGGGTCAAGAGGGATGAAATCTTAAAAAAGCCTAGACGAATTTTTAATATTACCCTTCACCCCCATTCCTGCAGGAATAACTTGTACGAAGGGTAGCCTCATGGTTAAAAAAAAAAAAAAGTTTCATGCATTTAGGAAGATAAAACTTTAAACAAGCACAAAATGACCCTATTTCACAAACAAATCGCTCTTCTAGCATAATGAGTAAGAGCTTGGACTCTTGAGTCAGAATGATGGGTTCAAAGACGCTACCACTTACTTGGTCTGTGGCATTGAAAAAATTCCTAAAACCCTTGTGCCTCATTTCCTCATTTTGTAACACAGGATAAACAACAATGTGAGTACCAGCTTAATAGCCCTGTGAGAATTAAATGTGTTGATACTAGCAGAGAAACTGAGACTGTGCCTGACCAAAAAAGATGAAGAAGCAACAAGAGCAGAATTCAATAAGTGTAAACGGTTACTGTTTTGATAGTGATTAAAAAAATATTTGGCCTGTTTTTAATTATTTTATGTGCTTAAAAGTACTAAAATGCCTCATTTTATAAAATACATATATTAATCTGCTCAGGCTGTCCTAACAAAATACTTCAAATTGAGTGGCTTAAACAACAGAAATTTATTTTCTCACAGTTCTGGCATCACGAAGATCAAAGCATCACAAGTTGGGTTCTGGTGAGGACCCTCTTCTTGGGTTTTCTGTGCATGCACATGGGGATGGTTGGGGGGAGCGGGAGGACGGCAAGTGGGATAGTGAAGCTATCCTTCTCTTATTAGGAGATCAGTCCTATCCAATTAGGGCCGCTCCTTATGACCTCATTTAACCTTAATTACCGCCTTAAAGGCCCTATTCTCAAATACAGCCACACATAGGTGTTAAGGCTTCAAATTGTGAAGGAGGGACCCCATTCAGTCCTTAACAACATATAATCCAGATATTTCACATTTTTAACCAGTGTCACCACAATATTCCTCCCTACTAATTAGCCCACATTACTTTAGCTGAATTACTCAGTAGAAGAAAAATTTAATGATGCTTTGTAAAATTCCTAGTTCCTAACTTCCTCTAAAAAGAACAATTTTCAGTGGAACTGAATTAATCAGGACTCTAGTCCAGTATTTGCCTATGTCCTACCTACATACTTCATAAGGGAGAGGGGATTGGGCAGAGAAATGGGGAGTAGCCCATAGATGGTATCATAATAAGTCAGAATTATCTTGAGGAACTTCCTCACTAACCTCTCCAACTCTAAAAAATTTTATGTGGATATCTTTAGATACTGTTCTAAGAACTCCCCAGATTTCTCCCATGCCTTTCCTCTCTTCAGAAAATTATACAACAAATATTTCCCTGCCAGACCCATTGGCTGCCAGAGCACATCAGCCCCCACTTCTCAGTGAATATCAAGCACAGTTATTTAGAGTTTTCTAGCAATTGAGCCAGATACCTCCTTATCCTCCAAGTCGATGAACCAAATTATTTTTCAAAAGAGAAATAAAAAAAAAAATCAGATGGTATCTGATATATTGGTGCCACTTAGTTTTATAAATACTTTTAAAAAATACCTTTAACCGGGCACCTGGGTGGCTCAGTTGTTAAGCATCTGCCTTCGGCTCAGGTCATGATCCCAGGGTCCTGGGATCGAGCCCCGCATCGGGCTCCCTGCTCAGCAGGAGGCCTGCTTCTCCCTCTCCCAGTCCCCCTGCTTGTGTTCCCTCTCTCTTGCTATATCTCGCTGTCAAATAAATAAATTAAAAAAAAAATACCTTTAACTTCGTCTAGTAGTCATTGTTTTTTGTCACTAATATAAGGCCTCTTTGTTCCTTTTCAAAAGCACATTAAAGATGTATAATTCTAGAGAAGCGATTTAAATGAAAAGTGTACTGGCCATGTTAGCTTATCAAAATCATAATGATGGGGGTATAGCTCAGTGGTAGAGCATCTGACTGCAAAATCATAATGATGTGCAAAGAGCAGCAAAGGGGGAAAAAATTCATGGGCATATGAATGTTGGTGGGGACATGGAAAAGAAACTATGTACTCTCCAATGTAATAAATAAGTTACAAAGTTAACTTTGAAATTATAGATATAAATAGTAATTTACATATAAAATCAGTGGAGCTGGCTGATACTGGTTCATAAGAACTGACTTACTAAAATCTTAAGAACTTTGCTAGCGGTTGCTAACTCATTGGTAGCTTGAAATTGATGAACGTGGAAGTATGTATACCCCAAAAGTCAGCAAATGCTACAAATCAGGACTTTTTTCCCCAAAAAAGCTAGTGGTTCCACACTTACCAGCATACCACCCTAATATTTGGTGCAATTTATTTATGCACATTTATCACCTTAAATATAGGCAGGCTACTATGTAAATACCAGATTTTTTTCCCCTTCTTTCTCCTCTATCCACTCTTATTTTGAAATAGCAGTGCTCTGTAGGCTCTCACGAAGAGATATCTGCTTACCATGGAATATCTGCATCTTAAAGTCTACATTTGCGGCTTCTTTGTGAAAACAGATCCTAAATGTTCTCGTCTCAGTACTGTCTGGAGTATAACGTATTCTTTAAGCCAATGACTCTAGAGTGCTAATGGACCTGAGGATTACTCGGGGTCATTCCAAGAACAGTCAGATTCTCCAATTTCATCTCAGAGATACCAGTGCTGTAAATGCAGGGTAGGATCTAGTAAGCAGACACTTTCCAGTACCCCAGGCGTGCAGACCGCTGTGCTACAAGGGGTCTTCAGCCTGCACCTATGAGGCACTATCATAACGTGGTGGAGAGGGTGGTGGGAGAGTGTCTGCAGGATTTTGGTCACCATGCCAAAAATTACTTTGAACCAGCCTACTCTAAGGAGCAGTAGTTGTTCAGTAGCTCTAGATCATGTTTCCATGTCAATAACCACCTCTTCCAGGAGACCTGATCAAATGATCTCATCCTCCAATTTGTTCGGATACTTCTATCCCAGCACATATCTTCTCTGAAATGTGTATTTTACTTGCCAATTGATTGCTGCTGAACAGCAACTGCTGGGTTTCTTGGCTAAGGATCAGACTTTTGTGTCCAACTTTTAAATAAAAAAAGACTTTGCTGGGTTGGGACTTCCCAAAGATCACACCACTTCTGTTCAAAGTCATGCTTCCCAGTTTGCAACCCTTTCCTTGGAGCTCCTTAGAGATACCTAGTAAGAAATTTACAGGCTCAAACTTAGGACCCCGAGATCAAAATTCACATGCTCTGCTGACTGAACCAGCCAGGTGCCCCAAAGGCTTTTGAATACTCTTAGGGCTCCTCTTGTCTGTCTCCCTCAAGGATTAGAAGAGCAATTTAAACTACTATCAATTCTTTATTATCTATGGGGTTAATATTTGCCTAACAACTTCAAAGATAGTGACTGGCCAAGCTTATCTCTTTACTGGAGTTCTGATATTCTACTGTACACTGTTCATTCCAGTACTGTAGACCTATTTCTTAGAGACTTAGTTTTACTGAATGAAGGTTTCAGATAAAACAAGTGACTGTATACACTGGCTACCATCCTAAGTATTTCCAAAAACATTCTTTTTTAGTGATTTCTAGCATATACACACATGGCAATATAGTAATTCCAAATTTTAATCTGTTTTTGCCTATATACACACCTCTGAACTTAGTTCTCTGAACTTTTCCAGTTGTTCCTCCCCGCTCCCACCCCACCGCCCCCGCCCCGGGGAGCTTTTCCCTCTCCCAAGGCTGCAGAGGGTCAGGTGGATGAGAATCAGCCACTGCAGAAACATAAACAAAGCCTAAGAACAATGGAAGACAGAAAGATTTGGAGCTATGGCACGGGAAGTTTTCCCCTGGCAGAGTCTCTAGAAGCAACCCATTAGGAGGAAGGCATACACCATGTACAAAGGAGAAGAAAGTGGGGAGACCACGAGTCCCTGGAAGCTGACTTTTCTGGAAACTAATTGTTCAGCTCTTGCCTTTTGAGAATCACTCCCTTGAGTGGTCAGCCAGCTGCCCAAGTTTCCTTCAGTTTGTACAGACTTCGATCTAGACCACAGATAGCCCAGAGTGCAGACCTACCCTCTCCATCTACTTCTCAATCTGCTAGCTCTTGGCTACCTACAGGAAGGAAGCTCAGGATACTTGGAGGCTTCCAGAAGAGAAAGTAAGGGGTATTAGATGCCTAGAGAATGTGTGAGTTAGAGATGATATGAAGAGAAGGTCTCACCCTCTGATCAACAGTGCAAAGCCAGAAGTACAGTAGTATTGTCTAAATGGCTTAATTTCTATAAATAATCTGTACAAATGTGTAAGTGCCCCTTCCAAGTGAACAAATACAAAAAGGAACCATTCTCTCTCTTTTTTTTTTTAAGATTTTATTTATCCATTTGAGAGAGAGAGAGAGAGCATGAGAGAGGGGAGGTCAGAGGGAGAAGCAGACTCCCTGCCGAGCAGGGAGCCCGATGCGGGACTCATCCCGGGACTCCAGGATCATGACCTGAGCCGAAGGCAATCGCCCAACCAACTGAGCCACCCAGGTGCCCAAAAAGGAACCATTCTCAACAGAGAGATTACAGAAAGGTGCCTCCTCTAAGCAGATGAATTACAGAAGAGCCTAAGAAAGCAAGTCAGAACATCACGGGCTGGACTTCAGCACACAGCCTGCACACTTGCACTCAATATATTGGCCACAGTGGGACTTGAAAAAACCAGGTTGAAATTGCTCCCTCCTTCCAGCTGCATGGACCACCCTCTATGACTCGCTTTTATCTTGAAAAATTGAGTTCAAGCATTACCATACCTTACCAGACAGGGTCAAGATTCTGTTCCCCAAGATATTTGTAATGCTTCTGCCTAAATACTAAATTTAAAAATTGTATTAAGATGACCTGTCTGTGGGTCCGTTTCTCTCTCTACACTATAAACTCATCAGAGACAGAAACCACAAAACATCGATCTTAGGCCCTCCAGCACCTACTCTAGGGCTCGCTACACGGTAGGATCTTAATACATGTTTGTTTAACCATCTATCCCTTGCAAAGTCCTGGCATATTTACAATAGTATATGCTTCTCTGTTAACACTTCTAAACAGAAGACGAAAGCTAATGATGCAGAGACTTTAGTAACATACAGACACTCCACTCCACCCAACGGATTCAGTGAAGAGCTTTTTCTAATTAGGCAAGTATAAACGTTGCATTTTGAATTATTAATGCACATTGTCTCTCCTTTAACCTAAGCACATATTCAGGTAGATTCTTAAAAATAAACTCCTCTAACCTTAACCCATTCTGTGAAATCCTGTGTTTCAGTACAATTTTTGGAAATAGTATGAAAGGTACTAACTAGCTAAAAGTTATTTTAGTGTCTATATTTACACTGTACATGCAGAGCCTCTGATGAGGCACAAAATGCCATCACGACAATGGGTGGGAATGTACTACAATTACAGGAACAATAATATGCATATGAAATTTGTAGGTTTATAATTTATAATATGATAGTCAGGAAATGAAATATTTGAAAAAGTCAGTATCATGTACTGTTCCAAAAAGGTAGGAGTTAGGAATTCCTAATAATAGCCTACTTTGAAACCTCACAATCTGCTAGAGTCTATAAAGCCAGGGATGTATAGAACCCAGGACTGTCCTCACATTTTCATCGTGTTTTCAGTTTTTGTAAGTAGTCACTTACGTCAAAAAGCCACAAAGCATCAAAGCGGAGCCTTGGTGAAAGTGATTTCACAAACCTGCCTCAACAATGAAATTAGTCAGATACTGCACCGTTTGATAGCATATCTTTTTTCAGATGTTATCTAACTGCAACGTTCAAAACCCCGGGGGAAAAAAAGCATTTACGTTTTAATTTTCTGGGTGAACTATGGTAGGTTTAGTATCCATTAATTGAAATTCCTGTATGCTTGGTCAACCTAATAGCCAATGATTACCCAGACTTAAATTTTTTAACTTTTCTTCATTTTTCCTTCTTCAGGTTAAGGAAAAAAATTTACATGAGCAAAACTCTATAAGAGTAATCATCAAACTATTGCTCGTATGAGAAAAATGGAAGATATCCTACATGTCCCAGAATAGGACATAGGTTACATAAATTATGGTACAGCCTTGCAATGGAAAATATTATGCATCCCAAGAACAAAGACTGCAAAATACATTTATTATCTTAAAAGGATGTAGATATTTTGTTGCCCAGTTTAAAAGGCCAGTTTAAGAATGTGTATACTATAAACCTTGAAAATGTAAAAAGAAGTAATATGGCTGACAAAAGTAGTACGAAGTTGTTTTGTAAGAAGTGGCAAAATGTGTGTGCAATTGATTTCCTAATTGTTTACAGCAGGTTTTTAATTGATACTGTCTAAAGTTACCATTTTCTGAATGGCGTTCTTTAAAAGATAACTCACTTTTATTTTGGGAGCCATGGGCAAAATTATGCAGGGACAAACTGCACAAAAACTCCTTTTATAAATACCTCTCTGAAATATTGCCTATTTTTATACTCAAACCTTTTAAAATTGTGTTTCCTTCTGATGCTTTTAACATTGGACTGATATGCTAATACACAGGCCTTGCCAAAGCTTTGGCCATAATGCAATCAAACAGACCAAAAGATAAAGTAGTTAAATAAATTGATTGCAATCATGTGCAAAAACAGACTGAGCTTCAAATTGGGCATGAAGGAGATTTAAAGGAAATGGTGGAATTTGAGGTTCTGAAAAAAATGTATAGGATAGGAAGAGAGATTTATTTGAAGGCTGTTTAAATAAGGGGTTGGGCACCCAGGAACAGCTCTGCTAGCAGAGACCGAATGCTTTTTTTACCTTTTACTCAAGTAAGTAATGTCTTGATTCATTGATTCCGCTCTGGTTTGGGAAGGAGCGGGAGCAGGGGCGGGGGGGGGGGGGGCAGATGTAGTCAGCAGGGTACCAGCGAGAGAGCAGAGATAAAGGAGAAGCAAATCCAGAAAATAAACATAAATAGTTGAAAAAATCTCCACATCATATGCAATCCAAGGACAACTGAATGAAACAGGTTGCTGGAGCCAAACATTAATGCCAGAATACAGAGAGGACTATGAAAGAAAAGGTGAGTTGGGATACAAACATCAAAGGCAATGAGAGATAACAAGTATGAATAATTTTAACAAGTATGAATAATAACTTCTGGTTTTTAAGCTAGACCTTGGAAAGATTTTAGTGGTGCAAAATGACCTAGAAGTATGAAAGAGGGAGGGGAGAAACAACCTTTACTCTAAACAGCCTACTCCAGTCTAGGCACAATGGTCAATAGCTTCTCTCTTAGTACCTACAACAACCTGATGAGGCTAATGTTACAGTTTTCACATTACAGATGAGGAATTAGGGCTCACTGATGTTAAGTAACATGCTTGTTCAAGGTTGGGAAGAAAGGAGACTATTAGGATTTCTGGAATGGTGGGTTAAAGATCTCCATAGAAGTAATGGAAACACTGACAAAACTGACTTAATCAGAGCTCTAAAAATTAACAAATGCTTGCCAGAATCCAAGTGTGTTTATTCAAGAAAAATAGCTAAATTTTGGTAAGGACAGTGAGCCCTGTGGCTAATTACACCAAACATTTAAAGAAGAGTCGATACCTATTCTTCTCAAACTATTCCAAAAAATAGAAAAGGAAGGAAAACTTCCAAATTCATTTTATGAGGCCAGCATTACCCTGATACCAAAACCAGATAAAGACACCACTACAAAAGAGGATAGGCCAATATCCTGGTGAACATGGATGCAAAAATCATCAATAAAATAGTAGCAAACCGAATCTAACAGTACATTAAAAAATCATTCACCACGATCAAGTGGAATTTATTCCTGGTTTTCAAAGGTGGTTCAATATTTGCAAATCAATCAGCGTGGTACACCACATTAATAAAAGAAAGGCTAAGAACCATATGATTCTCTCAATGCAGAAAGAGCACTGGACAAAGTCCAACATTCATTCATGATAAAAGCCCTCAACAAAGTAGGTTTAGTTTACCTTTTCTATTTCCTGCTTTCTCTTCGTTAAAGGTGATAATGTCTTCTCCAGTGGCTATTAGGCAAAATCAGGAAAAAAGGAAAGTAATAGATTAATTATTCCCATAATAAATATTCAGACTCCTAAATCATTACAAATTTGAGTCAATTTTCACTTGTTTTCTTAACCCAACTTTTTCTCCACTGAATAAATGAATGATGTACCTGTAGAGGAGAAGCCGAAGAATGAACCAGCCTTAGTGTATAGATTCTGACTATTTACATTCAAATCTGAGCATGCCCTCCCCTAGCAGTCCCTAAACAGGTTAACCTTTGTAAATAGATGATGGGGATTAAGGGATGCACGTGTTGTGATGAGCACCAGCTGTTGTATTTAAGTGTTGAATCGCTATATTGTACACCTGAAACTAATATTACACTGTGTGTTAACTAAACGCAATTTAAATAAAAACTATACACCAATAATGTAACAGCAGAAAGAGAAATCAAGGAATCAATCCCATTTACAGTTGTGCCCCAAACAGTAAGATACCTAGGAATAAACCTAACCGAAAAGGTGAAAAACATGTATTCTGAAAACTATGAAAGAGTGTTAAAAAACACTGAAGGCGACACAAAGAAATGGAAAAACATTCCATGCTCATGGATTGGAAGAACAAATATTGTTACTAACAATGTCAATACTAGCCAAAGCAATCTACATATTTAATGCAATCCCTATCAAGATACCAACAACATTTTTCACAGAGCTAGAACAAACAATCCTAATATTTGTATAGAACCACAGAAGACCGAGAATAGCCAAAGCAATCATGAAAAAGAAAAGCAAGGTTGGGGGTATCACAATTCCGGATTTCAAGTTATAGGACAGAGCTATAGAATCAAGACAGTATGGTACTGGCACAAAAATAGACACGTAGGTCAATGTGGATAGAAATGCAACAGATTTCCAGACGTTGATTTTATATCCTGCAACTTTACTGAATTCATGTATCAGTTCTATCAATTTTTTGGTGGAGTCTTTTGGGTTTTCTATATAGAGTATCAAGTATCAGGTCATCTGCAAATAGTAAACTCAAAACAAGGAAGTCAGTAAATAGGAAAAACTCAGTTCAGTCTACTGGTGCAAGGAAAAACCCAGTCCTTCCTGTTTCTTTTTTCTCTCACACTACTACCAGACTCACAGAGAGCACTTCACTTCTAGTAACCCAATGTGTGAAGGTTTTTCCCATGCCACCGAATAGCACTCAATTCCAAAATGTATGGGGGGTGAGAGGTTCCCCTCACCAAGCAATGCTCAGGAGACCAACTGACTGTCCTACAATTCAACTCAATTCTGACATTTCTACCTGGAGAGAGCATTAGATCCCACAAGTTTAAGAATTCAACAATGGCCCCCCTTAACCCCCAACTTCAGATAACAGTCACGAGGGGAGGTTGCTACCTGTGCTCTGACCAACTGTCTATAAATCTCCCATCTCCCTCCTTGAGTTTGATTAATTTGCTAGAGTAGCTCACAGAACTCGAACACATTTTAGTTACCCGATCACCTGCTTATTTTAAATTTTTTTAAGGTTTTATTTAAATTCCAACTAACATACAGTGCAATATTAGTTTCCAGTGTGCAATATAGTGACTCAACACTTCTTTGCAATACCTCGTTCACATCACAGCAAGTGCCCTCCTTAATCCCCATCACCTATTTCACCCATCCCCCACCCACCTCCCCTCTGGTAATCAGCAGTTTGTTCTCTATAGTTAGCAGTCTGTTTCTTGGTTTGCCTCCCTCTCTCTCTTTTTTCCCCTTTGATTACCTGTTTATTATAAAATTCAGAGACAGATGACAGAGATGTATAGAGCAAGGTATGCAGGAAGGGTATGGCGTTTCTGTGCCCTCTCAGAGTGCACCACTCTCCTTAAACCTCCAGCTGTTCACCAACCTGAAACCTCCCCAAACCCTCACCTTTTGGATTTTTATAACAGCTTCATTACATAGGCATGATTGACTGAACCTTTGGCCATTGGAGATTGACTCAGCTTCCAGCCCCTCCTCTTTCCCAGGAGGTCTAGGATGGGACTCAAAGTTCTAACCCTCCAATCACGGTTGGTTCTGGCAACTAGCCCCACCCTTCCTGGGATGGGGGGAGAATACAAAAGTCACCTCATTAACATAAAAAAGACATTTTTGTTGCTCTCACCACTCAGGAAATTCCAAGGGTTTTAGGAGCTCTCTGCAAGCAACAGGGATGAAGATCAAATCTATATTTCTTATCATAAATCACAGTATCATAGTTAGCTTTATGTAAAACAAGTGAAATCTGTTCCACCCCAACCCCAACTCTCCTTTGCTTCCTGGCTTAGGTGAATGGGCAGATGGTGATTGCCTAAGCCAGGGCATCTCTTCTCACAAGGTCTCATTGCTTTGATGGCCTTTGTGTTGCTAAGCAATTTATCTTTCTCACCCCCATGTCTGTCTCACCCACCACTGCTCATCTAACTCTAGCCCTGTCATCCTACTCATTCCATAAGGCCAAATACATGAAGAATACATTGAATTTCCACATCCCAAGGTTCTTCCATACTTCAGGAATATTCTGGGTTTTTTTCTCAAGTTTCACACAAATAATCTTGTACCCAATATTGTTTAATCTCATCCATTTACCCTTCATGGAGGAATGCCTTCTAAGCCTTCCCTGAAACTTAACAGGTAGTTTTACAGTGTTTTTTTTTTTTTCTCTCTCTCAAATTTTCAGGTGAAAAATTTCTGGGTAGTCAACAAAATGATAGCACAATATGATGTCATTTTACTGATCAAAAGGCTACCTTTCCTAATTACAAGTCCTGCCCCATAAAGAAGGTAAGTTTGTCCTGTATTTACAAAAAGCAGAATAAGTAAGCTTAAAATGGGCCTCCTGGAGACACTTTAACAACAACAACACACTACTCCAATGATGGGGATTCCAAATACTGTGGTAACCAGGTGGGGGCTATTTTTGAACAGACAGGCCTCTCACTGTCCCTCAAATTGTACCACTGACATTGCCTCCCTCTCTGTTTATAAGTGGAATCACCTCAGTTCAAATGAATTCAATACCATTTCTTTTTTTTTATTGTTATGTTAATCACCATACATTACATCATTAGTTTTCGATATAGTGTTCCATGATTCATTGTTTGCGTATAACACCCAGTGCTCCAGTCAATACGTGTCCTCTTTCATACCCATCACCAGGCTAACACATCCCCCCACCCCCCTCCCCTCTAGAACCCTCAGTTTGTTTCTCAGAGTCCATAGTCTCTAATGGTTCATTTCCCCCTCCGATTTCCCCCCCTTCATTTTTCCCTTCCTACTATCTTCTTTTTTTTTTTAACATATAATGTATTATTTGTTTCAGAGGTACAGGTCTGTGATTCATCTGTACCATTTCTTATTAATAGATCTGGAAAAAGATTTGTAATGAGGAACAAGTAAATTAGAGTAGGAAAACATTTTTTCTCTCAACTGTCAACGTCATTCAAAGATTCCATTAAGGACACTGTGGACATGAAATCTAATTTTAGTTATGGGGTTTTTGCTCTTTTTTATTTTTATTTTTTACTTTTAAAGTAAAGTTAATTTTTAAAATATTTGTCAAATATTTGTCAATAACGTGCCACACGCTAGTCACTGAAGATAAAGTGGTGATCAAAATGGACTTAGGTGCTGCCCTAGGGTAGCTTAAACCAAGGAAGACAAATCTCAAACAAGCCATAAAACTATGATGTAAAGGGGGTCAGGAAGCTAAGGAAGTATATGACAGGGAAACTGAAACTATCATTCTGTGTGTGTGTGTGTGTGTGTTTTGGTTCCAAAATTTATTGGTATCCACTGCATCACAGTGTGTCCTATTCAACTGAAAATTTTCTAAGCCACTACCCCTACAGAAATATTAATAAGCATAATAATTCTAGATAATGAAACTGTAATTCTTTTTTTAAAGATTTTATTTATTTGAGAGAGAGAGAGAGCACAAGCAGGGGGAGCTGCAGGCAGAGAAAGAGGGAGAAGCAGGCTCCCCGTTGAGCAGAGAGCCCAATGTGGGGCTTGATCCCAGGACCCTGGGATCCGGACCTGAGCCAAAGACAGATGCTTAACCACCTGAGCCACCCAGGCACCCCAGTGAAGCTATAATTCTTAAGAGGAAAAATATAGGTATCAGTTACTTCCAAATCTATTACAGTGTCCATAGTTTATCATTCCTTGTGTGAAAAATACCGTAAGAAAATAAATAGAAGCAAAAGAGAGCTTCATTGAGGTCCTTTTTGGATTCCCGTTCTCCTAATTTCTAAATACGGTTAGAACATGGTAGGTAGTAATCTAATATATTCTAACCGTGACAATTTTATAGAGACTGAAATTCAAAGATAGCATAAGCAGAAGTTTTCCAGTATTTTGACACATCAGGTGGGTGGTTTTCCCCAAAAACTATTCCTCAAGTACAAATAATAGAAGTGATTACAGTGCCTTTTACCAATGTGCCTGTAAACACTTAGAAAAATCATACACTGTCTCTGAGAAAAACCAACAGAAATTTATCTGGCAAGGCAATTGGGGTTCTAAAATTACTGCCCCCTACAACTCTCCCAAGCACCAAATATTCACAGGTATAAACTTTTCCTTGACAGAACACATGTTCTGTTGAATAGGAGAACACAAAGTCTTCTCTAGAGAATGATTTTACCAATATATAAAGTAGAAGTCCCTCTAAGCATGTGGCCTCAAAACTATACAGAACAACTGTAATGCTCACTTGTCTAACATATGTATACATTTATATGGCTTTTATTCTATGAATTGTTAATATTTTCATTGCATGAATAATCCAAACAGCCCGAACAATTGCTGATGAATATTTTGACACAAGAACACAAGCTGAATGACTCAAAGCATAAAGAACAGATCATTATTTTATTTTATTGATCAGTCAATTAATGTCATTGCCCAGTCCATTGTTTGAGGTAAAATCTGCTTCCATTTCGGAATGAAAACAACAAAAATCTTAACCAACATAGTCATTGATTCAAAACAACAAAGATGAATTATAACAAATTACCCCCTTCCTAGAGGTCAAGTAAAGAATTGAAATAATAGGGGCACCTGGGTGGCTCAGTCGGTAAGCGACTGCCTTCGGCTCAGGTCATGATCTCAGGTCCTGGGATCGAGCCCCGCATCGGGCTCCCTGCTCTGCGGGAAGCCTGCTTCTCCCTCTCCCACTCCCCTTGCTTGTGTTCCCTCTCTTGCTGTCTCTCTCTCTGTCAAATAAATAAAATCTTTAGGGAAAAAAAAAGAATTGAAATAATAGCCATTGTCTATTATTTTTCTTATTATTTGGTAATACTAGCATACATAATATCAGAAAGATTACAGGCATTAAACTTAAGCATTTTATTATTTAAGAGTCATCTTTTTTCTCTAAACCCCAAGGAAAAAAAGATATCTTTTGACAACCAGAACTTTGAAGAATCAGTGAGACAAAATACGCTTCAAATTCAATTATTTTTAAAAATGGTAAAAAGAAGTCATTTTCACAGTTAACTTTTAAAAAGAGTAGTCACAAAATGACATACATATTTTATATTGAAACGAAAATAAGGCTATGAACCTTAATTTTACCTTCAATTATGTAGTTCATAAAAAATAATTCATGATTTCTAATAGCAAAATTATAAAACAAAATAATACCACCATGAATAAAGAGTCAAAGGTTAATTATTGAATTAATTATCAGGAGTAGTGAAGGAGGCTTCGTAACAGCCGACTAGGTAGAAAGAAACTTTACTCTTATTAAAGGGCCAGGAATATACTCGTACTGCACTGATTTTACCTAAAAAACTTTTATTTATCCTCTCCTATACAGAAGCTAGATAATAGTAGGAAATATTTTGAAATAGGTAACATGTTTTTTAAGCTCCCAAATTTGTGCTTTATTGTATTTTCTAAGTGGTTGCTAGGACTATACATTCTCATTCAGGATGGGATCTCATAGAAGCTCAGTGCTAGTTTCTTCAATTATCTAGAAGCATAAAAAATGGAAACTCCATTAGTGACTGCCAGGGGTTAGGTGGAAGGAGGGATGAATAAGTTGACCACAGAGGATTTTTAGGGAAATGAAAATATTTTGAGTGATACTATAATAGAGACTCAAGAAGGCAATGTACAGCTTTTTGTTTTTATTTCTTACAGATATTCCAGTTGAGGGTGGTAGCTTCTGAACTCTCTATACATTTTTCTAATAGTGATACTCAAATAATAAGTAATACTCAAATAGCTCAAGCGTAACATTCACAAGAAAATCCACAAAGGGATCAAAGCATAATACAAAATGATCAAGTACACTTTTTGGTCTATAAATATTTCTCAATTGCTTTGGGTTTAGACACACAAAAATAGAGCATAGTGACTGTCTATGAAATGGGAGTACAAAATTCCATTCAGCAGTGACCTATTTGTTTCAGTTTCATGAATAATCATTTAGATAACCAAAAAATATATTTGGAGTTGCCAGAGTCGAACGAATAATTATATTCACTCAACTTTATCCAAAGATAGTTTCTACTTCCTCCAAACAACTTAATTAATTCAAAGAGTAAAGAATGCCACACTCAGGCCAAGTATAGTAAAGCAATGTAGATTTTTAACATCTAGGTCACAAAACCAAATATGCATTTCAGGTTTTTAGAGCTTAGCTATCCAATAAGCTTTGTCAAAAAGGTTTTGATGAGGGCGCCTGGGTGGCTCAGTTGGTTAAGCGACTGCCTTCGGCTCAGGTCATGATCCTGGAGTCCCAGGATCGAGTCCCGCATCCGGCTCCCTGCTCAGTGGGGAGCCTGCTTCTCCCTCTGACCCTCCCCCCTCTCATGTGCTCTATGTCTCTCTCATTCTGTCTCAAATAAATAAAATCTTTAAAAAAAAAAAAAGGTTTTGATGAAGGAAGTGCTACGTTCAGAGCTATGAGAGAGGGAAATAGTATTATGGGCATGTAGAAGTGGATTCCTAAAGAGAGTTAAGAGTCAGGGAAGGCAACCAGGATGCTACTCCAAGAGTGGGGTTCAAGGGAAGAAAAGGATATTCAAAATGAAAAAGATGTGACAGGTGTGAGAAAGACTTCAGACTTCCTGTTAGAAGCAATAGAATCCTGACATGGTAATTTCCAACTTGTAAGAACGATCAAATATTTGTGCGGTAAGGCACTCAGATGCTGAAGGGAGAACCTAAGAGAGAAGAGGCCAAAAAATGAGTCAAGTTGCATCCCAAATCAAATCCTATTGTTACTTTTTTTTATAGAAAATAAACCTGAAAGTTCAACCACAAATCACTTTCCAATTTCTTCCTGCTAACACACTTCCTCTATGGTTTTGATGTGATTAAATTCAGCAAACTTTTCTTTATCCCTACATGTACAAGGCACTGTGCTTGGGATGGGTAGCTGGCCACATGGAAGGCTTAAAAATAAATTTGACAGAAACAGTCAATGCGCTTAGGTAGAGAGACGTACATAACTGATGTGTTGAACAATGCAAAATTCCATAATAGAGATTTACGGTAATAAACAGAGAAGAAATAATTAATTCCTAGCTATGTTCTAGAAGAAATACATTAATTGCAACTGCATTCTAAGTACTTTGATTTACAGAAATAGTTGGCTGTGAACATTCAAGAATACCAGGGTGACTTTGGGACAATTCCTTAGTCTCAGGAGACTCAGTTTACTTATCCAGAAAGTAAAGAATTGAGTTAAAACAATTTAGCCAGTAATTATAAAACTTTCTACTTCTATTTAGGTGTTACTAGATGCGGGGAAGGAGGGCTTAGAGTAGTGGATCTTTACAGGGAAAAACTTTCTAGAGATCACCAGTTTCTAAAGTTACTGTTAAGGTTTTCCATGTACAAGCTGAGAGACAGTCAACTTTGCCAATGTTCAAAAGTTTTCATGTTCTCAAATTACCTGCCTTTAAGCTCAAAAGAGATCCGACCCTGGGTATTTGTACCAGCAAGCATTTTCTAGTTGACATTTAGGGCAGGATTACTGAAGAATTACGGTGTGTTCAGAAACAAGGCTAGTAGCAATTAGACACAAAATGGAGAAATACTTCCTCTTTTTTCTTTTCTTAATTTACTCATAGGGTCTTTCTTCCAGTTTAATCTTTTCTGCCTTAATTGAGCCATCTGTTGGAACAACTAGATTATGGTTAAGAAAGAAGTACAGATTTCCTATTTACAGTAGAATGAATTGGCCGAGCTAATCTGTGAAAGGAAGTATTGAAGATAAATGCATGTAAAGCTATTTCTACTTGCACTGTCCAAAGGCCCCTTCTAAAATCCTTTTACTTCCTCAGTGCTTAAAATAAACCACAAGTGAGTTTTCTAATGCTCTTAATGCAAAAAAATATAAATATGCATATGTATATATATATATGATATACGTATATGTATATATATTAATCTTAGCTATTCTTTTAAATACTGTCTAGTGCCTGCCTAAAACTTGGATGGAAGGAGAGAATCAATTCTGTGTTTCTGGTGATATTGGGAAAAAAGAAGATTTTACCTATCAAGTTTAGCATAGACTTGTATATAAAATTTCAAAACATCTCGATGTTTATTCCAAACCAAGCTTAACTCAAATTTACTAAGAGGCATTTTTGTTCTAAGTACTTATGTTAATATTCTCTTCTAGCCTTCTGGTAGAGATGTCCCTAAGCTTGGCACTCAACTAACCTCTCCTTTTTGAAATTCTTCATAGGCTTTTGATACAATATAATCCTTTCTCTCCATCTTTCTGACAATTTTAGACCATTTCCTTCACTTTCAAATAATCAAAGCCCTACACTTCAGTCTCTCCTGAGCAGTCTTTATGCCAACCTTGGTGCATTAGCTAATTCACCCATTCCACCCTAAGAATCAGCCCAATTAGACTTGACATCCTTTTCTTTGAAGGTTATAAGAAAATACAATAAGGACTACATTTACTGATAGTTACAATTGGTTTAAATTTAAAATAACTATATAAATGCAAGAGGAAAAAATCAATATTCAAGTGGCTGATATTGTAATTCTAGGACAATAACCTTATTTGTCACTAACCTCAACCTAGTTCCTTAAAATAAGAGTAAAATAGTTTACCTTTGTTTATTATCATTTATACAATCACTCATCAGCCAAGCATGGAAGAAAAATACGTATTATGTTTCTTTTAATGTTATGAGATCAACAAAAATGATACAAATTATTTTTTTAAAGATTTTTTATTTATTTATTTGAAAGAGAGACAGAGATAGCAAGAGAGAGCACAAGAGGGGAAGAGAGAGGCCGTCTCCCTGCTGAGCAAGGAGCCCCATTCAGGACTCTACCCCAGGACCCTGGGATCATGACTTGAGCCAAAGGCAGATGCTTAACCGGCTGAGCCACCCAGGCACCCCTTGAGCCTGAACTTTTATTTTTTATTTATTTATTTTTTGGGGGGGATTTTATTTATTTATTTGACAGAGAGAGCAAGAGAGCACAAGCTGGGGAAACAGTAGGAGGGTGAGGGAGAAGCAGGCTCCCCGCCAAGCAGGGAGCCTGATGCGGGGCTCGATCCCAGGACCCTGGGATCGTGACCTGAGCTGAAGGCAGACACTTAACCAGCTGAGCCACCCAGGCACCCCCCAAATTATCAATCAACCTTTGATAATTTATTATGTATGCCATTGGCCACTAGACACAAAATACTCTGAACTAGCTTGTTCAAAAATTAGCTTTTCTCTTTGTTTTTACTTTCTCTCCTGAATATAGAGAATTTCCTCATTATCTTCAACAATAGCAATAAACATTATTTGATCAGCTTCTAACAGCAAGGCTGTGTGCTAGAAACTGAACATGTAAAGATACACTGTTGTCTCTCAGGAAGTTTACAAGATAGCTGATTTAAAGGGCTGTGTGAAAATACAAATAAAGTGCAAGGCAGCAGGGGTGCCTGGGTGGCTCAGTTGGTTAAGCGACTGCCTTTGGCTCAGGTCGTGATCCTGGAGTCCCTGGATCGAGTCCCGCATCGGGCTCCCTGCTCGGCAGGGAGTCTGCTTCTCCCTCTGACCCTCCTCCCTCTCATGTTCTCTGTCTCTCATTCTCTCTGTCTCAAATAAACAAATAAAATCTTTAAAAAAAAAAAAGCAAGGCAGCATACAAGCAGCAAGTGGGTGGTCTTAACAGTAACGAGATTGTGAGGAGGAAGACATTTCCTGACATTAGGACAATCAAAGACAACGTGACAAAGGTCCTGCGATTGAACCTGGGCCTCACTGCAAAATAAGTAGAAGCTGGTTAATAATGAAATAGCAATTTATTGAAAAAAATGAAGAAAGGGCTGGGGCGTTCTGGACAAAAGAAACACACTGAGAGAATAGGTTACAAGAAAGGTGCCATGAAACCAAAACCAGTCCAGCAGGCAGGCAGGGGAACATGTTGGCGTTTACTTCCCAAGATATTTATCACTTGACAGGATACTCATATGGCCCCACTAGCTTCTGGAGCAGCTCTGCTCTTAACATTTGAACAATCTATGGCCTAATTACTTCGTTTGCCCTTTTGAAGAGTCTCTCCGCAGGACACTTTCTGAGAGTGAGAGCGCAAAAAGTGGGCCCTTGGAAAGTTATCCTTCCCCCATTGCATTAAAAGCAAAATAACCTTTTATCAAATGCTTTGTGACCATTTAGAATATTGAATTTGTATTTTAATCATGGAATTCAACAGGCATATAGCCAGTGGGAAGGGCTTAATTACAAATGATGTCTTTCTCATGGTTATGCCCGCAATCCCAAGGGATGCTTTAATGATGTTCTGAGCCCTCAGACAGGAAAGGTCAAACGGCTTTGCTCCCCGAGTACTGCAAAGCGCACATAGCTGCACCTTTATCCTCACAGATGTTCAACCAGGTATAATATTAGCCTGAGGTAAAAATTCCAGGAAACATGAACTCCCAGAGTAGGAGATCTTTGGAATTCAGTGAATAATAGAGCAACCTCTTTCAGAGTTTGAAGAGCAGATGAATTTAGATAATCACCATTTGAATACAAATCTATATTTCATTAGAGGTATAATATGCCAGGAGAAATGCCATTCTGCTTGCAAATGTATCACGTATTAAAGATTCATGATATTTTAGATTGATACTTTTTAAATTTTGAAAATGTTTCTGCTAGGTTCATACTATGCACATATTTAAGTTTGTATTAGGTTAAGTCAGATGAAATTGACTTTTTTTGGTAGGTCAAAAATGGTTGAATATTCCATTGTACCTGGTTCAACCTGATTACTCAAGTTTTTTTACAATTAGCAAAAGAATGGAAAGTCACATTTTATAACACCATCCTGACCTAATTTTCATTCTTAAAAAATATTTTTGCATTATGCTAAGCAAGATATTTTCAAAATGTGCTGACATATAGATATCCATTAACTCTAAATTTGTGTGCATTTTTCCTTGCACTGGCCTTGATCTTCAACTTTGATTTTTAGGTTTTGTATCTCTAGCACTAGCGAGGTAACTTAAGGTAGAACCTGACATACATTTTAAGCATGTAAGTCATTTTAAAAATTAATATTAAAGAAAATATTTGGTTTTTCTTAAAACTTAAAAAAGCTGGTCACCCTGCCTTCCCCAAAAAAACCCAAAAATACCTCATATGCCATGAAAGACATGAGTGTCCACATGCATTATTAATATTAATAATTAGAGAGAATCTTCATATACAGAATACAGATATTTGGGTCTTCTAATTTTTTTTACAACTTATACCCTTGTAAAATATTTGGTCATGAAATATATTTGTATTTATTTAGTTAGTTACTTGATTTGATTTTTTTTAACCAAAGCTTATTAATATGCATATTATTGTAATAATTGTATAATAATCTTAACAACTGATCAAAGTAATGTCTACCTCTATAAAGCATTATTTACGTGAACATTAATTAATTTAAACATAAAAAAATTTTAAGACTCTTAAAGCTGATTCCACTGTAAACTTTAAATAATTACTAAAGCATATGAAACTAAAAATGAGGGGCACCTGGGTGGCTCAGTCTGTTAAGCGTCTGCCTTCAGCTCAGGCGGTGATCTCAGGGTCCAGGATCGAGTCCTGCATTGGGCTCCTTGCTCAGCAGGAAGCCTGCTTCTCCCTCTCCCGCTCCCCCTGCTTGTGCTCCTGTTCTCTCTCTCTCTCTGACAAATAAATAAATAAAATCTTTTAAAAAAAATGAAAATGAATGGAAATGTAGATCATGTCAATTAAATTAAGTCTGAATAACACTTAAAAACACACACTATTGGTAGGTTAAGTACTTGTGATTAAAAATACTAGAGATCTTTTAACAAAAACTAGTAACTAGGTACCTGGGAAAGGGAGCTAAGAAATAGAGGTAGGAAAGGACTGACAAGATAACTCTTGTCTGGAACATCAGTGGTAAAGTAGCTGTCATTATTTCTGGAAAGCTTATCTCAATTGGTGGGGTAATGCCTGAAATTGAAACAAACAAAAATTCTAGAGTAACTCACGGTGGTCCAACAGAATTGTCAAACAGATGTCTTGTGTGGCCAACAATTTCTGAAGAGAATGCAGTACATTCTCTTAATGCCCCACTGGAATAAAGGGAACAAGTACCATCCATGGGCCAGCTGATCTGATGTGCTCCCCAGGCCACCTCCAGAAATTAGGTTTTTAAGTGGAAAGAACAAGATTAGGGGGCGCCTGGGTGGCTCAGTTGGTTGAGCGACTGCCTTCGGCTCAGGTCATGATCCTGGAGTCCCGGGATCGAGTCCCGCATCGGGCTCCCTGCTCTGCAGGGAGTCTGCTTCTCCCTCTGACCCTCCTCCCTCTCATGCTCTCTGTCTCTCATTCTCTCTCTCTCAAATAAATAAATAAAAATCTTTAAAAAAAAAAAAAGAACAAGATTAGTGTTTAACCTATCTTTATATGATTTCATAACCACATACCACCAGCCTCACCATCTTGATGAAGCTTTGATATAAAAATTGTAGGATATTTGTTTTTAACCCTAATTCCTTTATGTTCCTCAAAATTCGTATCATCCTGAACATTTACAAGAAATAGCATAAACACTCTTCTTATAGTTGAAAAGCAGAGATGTATCTTATTTTAGTTGGCAGTTAATATGGGGGCCTACAGTATAACAGCTGTCTCAAATAGCCATTAAATTACCTACAGAATTTTGCAAAACCTTTAGCGGCTTGTTTTCTGTGGGGGAGAAATAGAAAAAATGACCAAAGAGGCGTCTTGCCCAGGTTTTGGAATGACTGTACAAGAAAGGTGTTGAATTGACTGTTGGAGGATTCATTCTTAATTCTTTCAGTTTGAATATAACTCTTCATTTAGTGAGGATCTGTGGGTGTTGGGTGTGTTTTCGAAACAAAATCTTTCCAAGAGGCACGTGTTAATTTACCACACACCGGAATGGCAAGGACGACGGTCCGGGGGCAAGAACCAGTGAAATACGTCAAGGAAAAGCAGGGAAGATTTTTTTTTTTTTAAGATCTCTTTCCCGCCTCTCTCCAAAGGGGAAGCCACCGCCAAGGTTTAGGCTTAGGCTTTATCTCTGAGACAATAGCGCCTCTCGCCGCCTAGGGCACAGCTCAGATCTCGCGCCCTGCCCTCCCCGCGCCCCCGTCCTACCTGTCCCCCTGCCCAGCCCTCTCATCTGCCCCACGCGTCACCTGCCCCACGGACGTCCCCGCCTCGCCGGTCCCCGCGTCTCACCTGCGCTTCTGTCCCACGGACGCCCCTACTCCATTGGCTTTTCTGCCCACAAGTCCCCGGCCGCACCAAGCCCTCAGCTCATCAGTCCTCTGGCCCGCCACACCCTCTGCCCCCCCGACCCCCCTGCCCCAGCAGCGCGCCCGTGAAGCTGAGGCGCTGGTCGTGAGGAGCCTGCAGTCCTGCCTGCGCCCCCCGCCCCCGCCAGGCCCTCGGGCGGGAACAGGAGAGCTGCCGCGAGCCACTGGAGGTCTCCCAACGCCCCGCGCCCGAGGTGCCCTGCTCCCCCGGCTCTCAGGCAAGCCAGCTCGCGTCTCGCCTGCTCCTTGGCTCGGGGCCCCTCGGGCTTGTTTGCTTGTCCTCATCCCCGGGCCAGCCCCGCTCCCTCCCGGCCGCTTCAACAGCCGTTGGCTTCCTGCGGTGTGTTTCTTTTTTTTTCCCCCTCCTAGGCTCCATCAAAGGTGTCTCTGTTATTGAAATATGAAGCCATTTCCTCTCCAAAACCCTTGGTTACTCAAGGCGGGAATCAATGGACCTATATACTCTCCCAGGAGTTATAAATAAACGTCTATTTGTTCAGGAGGCGTTTTCCCGCGTGTCCCAGCATCTTCCCCCGTGGTTATTTTAGGGTGTGTGTGTGTGTGTGTGTGTGTGTGTGTGTGTGTGCACCCGCGTGCGCCCTGTGCCCATCTGGTTCTAATCCTGGGTATGGATCCATAAGCCAACCCCACCCATCTCGTCTAACCCCTCGCATTCCTCACTCTATAAATAAATCCAGGTTCTCTGAGCTCTGTCATCCAGGGATACAATAGCAGTTGTCTGTTAACGGAGATTCAAACCCAATATCGATATTGAGTCCAATAAACAAGAAAATACACTTTTTGCAATTTGGGTGGAAGGGCACCTCCAGTTTAGGAAACTTTGTCTGCTGTTGCCATAATTGCCTCTCTACCTAGTCACCCTGGATCTACTGGGGAAAGGGAGACGGAAAAGCTAGGACATCTCCGACCTTTGGGTTTTCCTTTTAACCGAGGCTAAAAATCAAAGCGAAAATGTACTGTCCTGGCGTTTCTGCCTCACACCGCTGCCCCATAGCTCATTCTCCCGACCCCTTGCCCCAGCCTCTCTGTACAGACCCCGGAGTGGTGAGGCTGCAGGAGGTGTGGTGTGGGTGGGGGCTTGTGGCTGTAGCTGCTTTTCCCAAGCCCTGAGCGGGATACTCCGGGGTCTGAGCAGAGTGGAAAGTCGTCTAAGAAGCGGCTGTTTCACAAGATCTGGGCACAGAGCTGCCCCTCCCTTCCTCCCTGAAGTTTGCATGAAGTGCACGTTAGGCTGTAATTAGGGGATCTGGGAGGAGAACTTTGCTGGTGACGCTTTGCTTTTCTTCTGCTCTTGGTGAGAAAGTGCCTCCTTCTTCCCAGGACCAGGACCTCTGCCATCCAGCGCCACAAAGAGACATTCTGCGCGCGCGCACACACACACACACACGCACACACACACACGCGCGCACGCACACACACACACACACTTGCCCAGAGACAAACTTAAGGTGAGGAGAAAGAGCCCTAGCTTCACTTGATCTCCAGGCTCCAACCTCAGCAGGACTTGAGAGCATCTGAACTTCTGGATTTCAGGACAAGGTAAAACTTCCATAAAATTTTCACTCTTCCTCTCAAACATTAGTGCCTTGAAGATTTCAGAGAGCAATACATATTATGATGTATATATACATTAAAACAGATTTTCTTATTTTCTTTCATTTTCTTTTGAGTTTAACATGACATCTCAATTTTTTTTTAAAGAGTCATATTGTCAGATAAAATACTGGATTGCAATAAAAAAGCTCAGTCTAGATTGGGGTAAGGATTAACTCTAGTATCCCGGCTTTTCCTCCTGTTACTATAAATCTGGTAGGCGCGTGGTTTCCAAGCGGTGGCTTTTCCATCTGTGTCTCAACAAGCATTTTCATAGCACCTGAGATTTAAAAAAAAAAACGATAGTATAGGTTGAACGAAATGCTGAGGAATGGGAATGTCCATTCCAGATTTTAGAGTTTTGTTTTAGGGAATATATAGGTTTGTGTGGAAAAGAAAGTTACTGTAATCATAGGAAATACCTGTTAGATTGATACTTTGAGATGTTACCAATTTTGGTCCCTGCTGCTCCAGTTAATTGTGAAATTAAGATCATAGAGTTATGACGTGCTTCATACATTGAATGATTTGATAATTAATTTTAAGGTACTGAAAAATATTTTAAAATCATAGTTGTTAAGATTACCATTAAAAGTTGCTTAAAGGATTTATGTGTTGAGACGGTTCACCACTCTAAGCAAATCTGAACATTTTGGGTCTTAAATGAAGTTGTTTTCTTCCACTGAATTTGACTGTTGTGTTCAAAATGAGATGGTTTATTATTTTGAAAATAAGTTATTTTATTTTCATTTATCACTGGAAAAACACACCAAGTGGCCAGTACCTTTGGGAATTTTTAGGGTGGAAAGTGTTCCTGTACATGTTCCAACGTGATGTCATAAAATCAAACATACTGGCTGGCATCTTGGAAGTTAACGGTTTTTAAGAAATAAAGCCTGTGAATTAATTTCTAAGTGAAATGTAATATTTATTCATTATAATTGTAGTTTCTGGTAATCATTCTATTTGATTATTTCAGGGTACTACATTGCAGTAATTTTATACACACTTCCATGACTTCAATATTTCAATGGAATCATAAAATAGGAACATTGTTCTATCAGAAATGTATCATAGTAGCTCTCTCTGGATAACTTTTAATGTGATAATTCTTACATCAGTGTTTAACTTCAGTCCCATTTACTTCTACTAATAAAGAAGTTTTCGATTCCATTCAGTAAACTAGAACGTGTGCCAGAGGTCTATTGAGCATTTATTAGTCTTTAGTCATTTGGGGGCTATCTGTTCTCAATAATTTAATTGTTTAAGCTGAAAGAATGATGTTACATTTTTGGTAACCTCTTCACAAAATTGGAAACAGCTTTTAAAATGGGAAAACTAGATAAGCAGAAGTAGTTTTCCTTAAACTTAATTAAATGAGTGAGAGAAAACCAACAACCTCAAAAGATCGCTGGTCCCCAGGGAGAATGTACCCAGAGGCCAGTGTTCCAGAAGTGTCCTGGGGGTCTGAGCTTTCTATGAGAAACAAAAAAGAGAAGACCATCATGTTCTTATAAAGCGAGCCATTTATTTATTGTCAGCAGGCCCTGTCTCTCAGAGGAATGACTGACACTGTAATTTAGAAGTACTGAAGAGACTTTCACAGAGAAGAATCAATTCATTATATCCCTAGTGGTTTCACTTCCTCTTCCTTCCTTTGGGAGCAAGTAACACATCCAGGATAAATACATTTGGCAGAATATGCAGAAAGATACTTTATAAGTAGATGGTTTACCAAAGTCCTGCCTTTTAACATCTTGGTTGCAGAATACTGGTATTTTCTGAAGAGTTGAAGAAGGGTTTAAATCTAAAGGTAGAACTGTACTTCGTTTCTGGAAAAATGAACACAAATCCTTTTTCAGGAAATAACTCCCTTTTCCAGAAAACACTAGTGCTGGTTTTCTTTTCATTTCCTTTTGCTTGTTTCCCATGCATGTTTTATTTTCCAGATTACTTTTTTAAGATAATGGTATTCCACCAATTAAAATTCCAACAAAATGCAAAGCAAATTTGAAAATAACTTTTACATCAGAGTCTTCTGTTGCCTTTAGTTAATTTTCCAACATCCTGGATTCATTATTAGTAACCATGGTACTTGGTCTGTGTTATTTAAATGTACTTAGTCTGTTATTTAAAGGTGACAAAATATTGTTGGAGGAAAATGGGGAGGGATGAAACCTGAATATACTTAGGATTTTAATCAATAGTGTTTAAGGAGAATTAGAGGAAAGAGCTGGTTAAACAAATATTAGGTGTAGAGTGGACGTGATGGCATAAATTAATAATGCAGCTCTTTATTTACACCATGAAAGGTAGGGTCTGTGATGGTTCAGTGTGTGAAGTACGGTCCCTGTGTGCCACCTAGTGGTTGAATTGAAGAAGGCTTTCGCACCAGCCTCTCACTAAAAACTTCTGAGACTTCTATTCTGTTGACATTGAACACTAACTGCATGGCAGACGTTGGGGTAGGTGCTCACAGTAGAAAATATAGCAAGTGTCTTTTATATAATTTAAAAATCAAGGCGCCATTTAACTGTTGATTAAATTCCCGGTGGTTGCATTTAAAATCAGTTTACTCTTTCCTGGGTAATTTACCATCAACTTTCTGCCTCCATGAGGATATAGTTTAATAACTGTGACTCGCTTCTAATAGAGAATGTGTTTTTTTTACAGAGATGTCATGACCTAGTTCAAGAAAGGATGGGGAGACTTTGAATCTTGAATCACTGTTTCTCCTATGGAAATACACTTCTGTAAAGTTCAGTGTTGCTGAGGGTAAATGGGTAAATAATTACTAGCTTAAAAGGCTAGCACACAGATACTTGCACATATTACATCTTCTCTAGATATATTTTCATTAAATGTAAAAGGATAGTAGTATAATTTGTTTGGGGGTCCTAGAGGTATTGCCCTCAAACCCTAAAAATTAGCATGGAGAACAACTTCAATATCTGTGGTTCATATACAGCTTTGAAGCAGGAAGACTGCTTTCACTAAATTGACATGATAGGAAAAAAATCCTAGAAAAGAACTATTAGAAGGAAAGCCACCGTTTGAAAGAAGCATCAGGATATCATAGATTAATCCATCAGAATATTGCACTGAGAATTTTGAAAAACTTTTCTCCAGGAGGTATGTGAATTATTATTCCAAGTGGCTTTTTGCAAGATCTATGACTTAATGGCAACAGTGTTCAGCACATCAGCATTAATCAAGACAAGTTCTGAAATTCACATTGGAAGGTAAAATGCCTTGGTAAGAAAAAAAAAATGATTAATGTGTTACTTGCTGAGTGAGCTCTAGTGGTGTAATCCATAAATCCAGTTGGGCCTGCCTGTGTGGAATGGAAGCTTCCTAGTTAGGGGTCTTTGGTTTTGTGTATGGCAGTGAGACCTACATGGGGAAAGAAGGAAAGCCTCTCATTAAGTCCTTTATCATTAATGCCACAAAATTATAGCCTGAGTTGATCAGAGGCGGTGGCTGGAAACACTATCAATCATGTAAAAGAAAGCATATTATCTTAATTCTTATTTCCAATAAGTTGTTATCCACCAGAAACAAACCATTCTGTTAACAATTTCATCGGACCATCCTCATGATTTAGAACGAATCCCATACTTGTACTTCCAGGACCTAAAAGTCAGAGGCCATGAAAGCAGAACTTTAGACATGGATTGGAAATGTGTCATTCGTGGTTTCAGATGGCTTAGTGACACTAGACAAGAACAAGTTTGTGAGCGAGAACCCGCCAAGCTCTCCGAAATGGTCTGCTGCTACTAGGTTCTCGGCGATATCATACAGAGTGGGTCCACCTGATGGCTTCTCCCAGTGATGGGGACCCGGAGGGGGCTGCTCCTAGTGCAGAGTTCTTAGGCACATGCAGATCCAGCCAGGATTTGTTTAAAATAGCAAACGGTGCTGAACTATTTTGAGCTTCTATTCATTGTTTTATAGTTTAACAGGGGAGTGAGAGAGTGACGCCTGAGATGTGGGGGTGGGGGGGGCAACCATAGAAGGCCAGGGGGCTATTTGCAAAACAAGGCAAAACAAAAACAAGCAAAACAAACTCGCAAAATGAAAGTCACAGAACACTGACTACATACTGTTCAGGGAGTGGTTCTCAAACTTGTAAGGGCAACAGAAATTTCCCCTTTTGTCCAACCTACCTTAACCCAGAGAGAACACAAATCACTTGATTTGTTCCTAAATTCCAATTACGATACTCCAGTTACATTTACTGTACTAAATAAAATCCAATTAAGTTAAATAACATTCAAATTATTTTTATGGTAAATCTGGATTTTCCTAAACTTTCCCGAAAGTTTCGTGGATAATATCTTGCATCAGTTTCCACCTATACCGTGTGAAGTTTTCTCATTTTGACTCTCTTATTTCGATTTGGAGATCACCTCATTTGATCACTCATGCACTCATTTGTTCATTCAACAAAAATGTATTAAATCCTTGCTATTTGCCAGGCACTGTGCTAGCGCTATGTGCTGGGACCCTCACTTTATACCATGAAAATTCATTCTAAAAAATTCAGAAAGTCAAAATTGACTGATAATGAATCTAAAACACTGCAAGATCCTGAGGTACATGGAGTAACAGAAACACGCAGAAAGTTCTAGCCTCATAGTTTTTGTATTAAGAGAATCTTGAGCATGCATCTTTAAAATCATGTTCCGTGTTTGCTATCTAGCTGAGTGGATAAGAACTTCGGTTTTTGGTTGTGTGGGCGCAGATGGGCCTGGGAGGGTGGCTCTGCAGACCTCCAGGAGGGTGAGGCTTCCAATAATCTGTCTGCTTGGATGGACAGGAAAAGCAAGAACTCATTTGCACACAGTTGCTGTCTGCCAGTTTGCATCTAAAATTCAGATTGAACACAGAATGATTTAGTGCTTACCATTTGCACCAGACACCATGCTAGGTGTTGCAGAGTAATTGGCTCAAGGAATTCACAAGCTGGTGGGGAAGACAGATGGATGCACATCATGAATCCCTAGTAAAATTTGCCACGAAGGTGAAGTTTGTCTTCATAGTCTCCTGGGTCTCTTTTCTTTGCCTTTATCCAAACTTTCCCCCCTGCCTCTATCTCATAAAGTGAGACTCCTGCTCTCTACCCCCACCCCAGAGGATCTGATACTTCTCTGGTTTATTGATTTCTTGACTGACTGATTACACTTCAGTGTGAATGAGTTTCACTCATGCATTTACATTTCAAGCCTTTTATGTCTCTAAAGTAAATGTTTTGTTTTCTGTGAAAAGAATTTCAAACATTCGGGGGCCTTCCTATCCTTACACCAAAGGGTGTAATTAAGCTGATTTAGTCCTCCATGGTCTTCAATCTCTCAGTTACCCCACTCCGTATGTGAGGCTAGAGGGACTCCCTCAAGGCCCGTTTCTAGAAACTTGAAGGATCTTGAGTCCTGTTAATGATTGGCTCCTTTTAGCTGAGCCTGATTAACCTGTCCTTTCACCCTCTCCCCAGAGCTGTGCCCAGACCAAGTGTCCCCTCTCCCACCTGGAGGAGCCTCCAAAGCCCATCCTTTTGAACCCTTCCGTTTACTTTGCCAAAACCTGCTCTCAAGTCCTCTCAGCCCTTCATCGCCATGCTTGGGTCACTGCCCCTGGACAGGTAAAGCACCTAGAGCTTCTTATGTTCTACCATTTGAGCCCTTGGGCCACCCTAAATGTCCAGGTCTAGAGGGAGGGAATATTTGGTCCGAGGACTCCTCTAAGTAAAGGGGCTAAGGGAAGAAGACAAAATATGCTTGGGGTAAGCATAGGAATTAGCCACCATGTTGAAAATGTGGGTCAAAGTCAACATCTTTTAAAATATGAAAGGTATTTCACTACAATTGGTTACAGAGAAATTTTGACATTGATGTTGATTATAGATTCTGGAAAACTAACTACAGGGGGAAAATGAAGATCTGCTTTGCCTTTATATAAAGAAAGCTAATCAGAGTCATTTGTGTTAATTCCTTCCCATTTTTTGTTTAATTAACATATAGCATAATGATAGCCATATCTTATTAGTTGTTTCAGATTTATGTTCTCATTGATTACATTCCTTTGATTATGCCACCTTAGTTTGGTATTCCTATAAGATACTGATCTGTTCTTTTTTTTTTTTTTAAAGATTTTATTTATTTATTCATGAGAGACAGAGAGAGAGAGGCAGAGGGAGAAGCAGGCTCCCAAGGAGCAGGGAGCCCGATGCGGGACTCGATCCCAGGACGCTGGGATCATGACCTGAGCCGAAGGCAGACGCTTAACCATCTGAGCCACCCAGGCGCCCCGATCTGTTCTTATATGAAGATGTGCTCACCACATTTTTATAATGCCAGGACTGATAACCCAGATTTAGAGACTTTCCTTCCCCTTCTTCCTGTGGCCTAAAGTAGAAGGATCATTGGTCTGCATTCTTCACCTAGCTGGGAGATCTAGATGCAGAAATTCAGTAGGTGCCCTGCCAATGCTTACTGTTGTCGTCAGTGCCCAGTACAGGGCAGAACGTGGGGCTTTCGGGGTCTCCCGGCCTTTTATTCCAAGTGCCTATATTCCAGATGTCGGAACACTTCCCAACCTCAGGCCATTCCCTGAGTCAGCCTCTGTTTCCTTTTTAGTCTTCTGATCTTTCAGTGTTGTTAAATGCATAAAATCTTCCCAGATTTAAATAATATAATTGGTATAAAATGAATAATATAAATAGAATTAATTGATAATTTCAATAAATCTCTAAAATTAAGGAAAGCAAGACTAGAGTCTGGAAATGAGTTGAGAGAGGCCTTGGACCAGTGTAGGCATGATCTAATAAGGATGCATTTATTGGATGGAAGAGAGAAGTCAAGGATAGTGTGACTGTTTCCAGGGCAGACGATAACACAAAGAGAGATGTGACAGACTAAGATTAAGCTCAGTCGTTAAGCGTCTGCCTTCGGCCCAGGTCATGATCCCGGGGTCCCGGGATCGAGCCCGGCATCGGGCTCCCTGCTCGGCGGGAAGCCCGCCTCTCCCTCTCCCGCTCCCCCCGCTTGTGTTCCCTCTCTCGCTGTGTCTCTCTCTGTCAAATAAATAAATAAAATCTTTTAAAAAAAAAAGAACCAGAAGCTGGGCGCCTGGGTGGCTCAGCCGTTAGGCGTCTGCCTTCGGCTCGGGTCATGGTCCCGGGGTCCCGGGATCGAGCCCCGCATCGGGCTCCCTGCTCCATGGGAAGCCTGCTTCTCCTACTCCCACTCCCCCTGCTTGTGTTCCCTCTCTCGCTGTGTCTCTCTCTGTCAAATAAATAAATAAATAAAATCTTTTAACAAACAAACAAACAAAAGAATGAAGGAAGAATAAAAGTTTCTGGGAGAATATGGTGAATCTAATTTAGGAAGAACAATGGGACATCCAAGAACCCATGTGAGTTGAATGTATATATCTTCAGCACAGGGGAGAAAGTTGTGGCTGAAAATAGAGATCTGGAAGTCTTTGGTACTAAAATGGTACAGAAGAGAGAAGGAGATCACCTAGGAAAAAGCAAAGGGGAAAACAGCTGACTGTGAACTGAAACACAAGAAAAAAATTGATAAAAATGACTTTTGCCATTGTTTGTGCATGATCTTAACTTGTATTTTATCAACTATAAATGTCCACTGAGTTGGATAACATCAGTGTTATTAATCTTTATATCTCAGTCTTAGTCCTCTGCATATAGAAGGTGCCAGACATGTTTGTTGAATTAAATGAAATTAAAATGGCATTTCCAAGCCCTGATACTCTAAAGACAGATTTTCATAATGATAACTCTGAACCTGGGTAAGACCCCAAAATGTCTGAATTGTAGTTATTTATTCAATTTTGTCCAATACTGAGCTAGCTTTAAATATATGTTGTTGCATTTTGTTGTTTAAAAATCAGTAATCAATGTGTGGTGTAGATGGTAATTCACCAGAGTACTTGATTAACCTTAGCCCATGTTGTTTAGCTTAGCATACAAATGAGTTCACCACAGAATGCAGCCTAGCTCAGGTCCATTTATAATTCTTTTCCTAGTTCCTTGATCTTGAAGACCTCCTAATCTTAGAGCAGATTTGGAGCCCAGAACCCTGAATTTCTCTGGTTTTCCCAGCAACTGGCTTTTTCCCCCCCAATTCTTCTCCTTCCCTCCGCCCTCCATACTACAACTGCCATATAAAATCCAAAGGATAATTGAATGATGTTTATTATAAGTATGTCTCAAATATTTCATGGTACATACTTATGCTAATGAGATTATTTGTTGTTCATCTGAAGTTCAAATTTAGCTGGGTGTCCTGTGTTTTTTATTGGCTAAATTAGATAACACTACCCGACACTTGAAGTTACTGTTACTAGAATATGGCAAACAAGAATTTCCCCATGAAACTTCTGAACACTCTCCTTCTAAAGTCAACAAATGAAGTTACTGAATCTATCTTCACAAGTTGAATCTATTTTCACAAGTTAAATGTATTGAAAAGATAATCGAAATAAAATTAACTATGATATACCATTCAGTGCAAATGTATCAAACATTTATAATGATGGTGTTTTATATATATAGCCTGTACACTAAGGGCTGTATTAAGAATGACATAAATGTATATTAGTGATCATGCGTTTCAGTCTATCTAAAATGTGTTAAAATAATGTACGTTAAAAAATTAAGCTTTTTGGGCGCCTGGGTGGCTCAGTTGGTTAAGCGACTGCCTTCGGCTCAGGTCATGATCCTGGAGTCCCTGGATCGAGTCCCGCATCGGGCTCCCTGCTCAGCAGCGAGCTTGCTTCTTCCTCTGACCCTCCCCCCTCTCATGTGCTTGCTCTCTCTCATACTCTCTCTCTCAAATAAATAAATAAAATCTTTAAAAAAAATTAAGCTTTTTAATATTCACTTTTTCAAGTTGGTAATGACAATAAAACAAGCAATCATTTTTAAATGAAAAAGCCTCCATTCATACATACATGTACAATGGGTATAAACTCCCAAGTATTTTTTTTTAAAGATTTTATTTATTTATTCATGATAGACAGAGAGAGAGAGAGAGAAACAGAGGGAGAAGCAGACTCCCCGCCGAGCAGGGAGCCTGAATGCGGGACTCAATCCCAGGACCCTGGGATCATGACCTGAGCTGAAGGCAGAAGCTTAACCATCTGAGCCACCCAGGCACCCTAAACTCCCAAGTATTCTAACTGCAGAAATACCTGAAAGAGATCTTTTCCCTTGTTAATTACGTCAGACTGTAGTTGTGCTGCCACCTTGTGATGTGTTGAGGTATGATCCAACTTCACCAGTCCATTAACCTGTTTTCCCAGCTTGACCGTTTGGTCAATGTTAAAATTATTCCTCAGATGATTAATATTTTTCATTTTACCAAAGAATGCCATACATGTTATACTTAGAAAGGGCTCTCAAGTATTTAATGCACATATTTTCTAGAAGTTTAATGTATTGTCTACAAATTAATAAATGATTCTTAAGATAATAAATTATAAATCATTTAGTACTGTTTAATGTTTTATGACTGAATTTTGGTTGTATCTGCATGTATATTAAGTTCACTTGACCTTTCAACCTGAATTTCCCATAAGCTACTTGTATTTAACATGTCCAAAATTGAAATCATTATATCCTGTATACCAAGCCTTGTCCATGCCATCTCTACATAGATACCAAGGCCATATAATTTATGAGCTAAACTAGAACACTTTGAAAATGAAATGGGGTGCCTTACTAATTATTCCAGCAAAGTGATATAGACCAAGACTCTCTCAAGCAAACTGATTGTCTTATATGTAAGTTAAAAATCATCATAGTCCCAGTCATCCAAACTAGAATACTTGGATTTCTAGACTACTGGTCCACCAAAATGACCTGGAACCTCCATCCCAGACTTCCTCTCTTCCTTCTACCTGTTTTTACTGAAAGTAAAACTCCCTTTTACTTTCACATTCTCCTCCACTGTCCATCAGCTTGCCAACATTCTCACTGTCTTGGTCCTGTTGTCAGCAGATGAACCCACCAGCCCAAAATCCTTTTTCAGGAAAATCTAACTGCCCCACTTCTTCCATACTTGCTCTAAATTGCTGGGAACTGCTAGGAAAAACCCATAACCACCCTGCAGAATGGGGCCACTGTATAACCATTGTATCTGACTTCAGCTGGATCTCTAATGCTGTGTGGCAATTCTACTATATTTCTTGAAGTTTTGTTTCTTGAACCTCCTGTAGCAGATGTCCAAGCCTCCCTGAAAATAGAAGCCACCTAGAAAGAACTCTGTCACTGTCCTGCCACCAAAACTAGTCCCTGACCACCAGCACCCCCATATATTCTTTTTTCCCTTCTATTAGGAGAAAAAGGTATCCTTTACTTCTAAGAGTCTAAGGCAGACATTATACCCTGAACTCTAGATCCCATGTCCCCCAGTCTTCTCAGAGAGAGTCCCTATTAATTAAGCTTTTTCTCTCTTACCTCTTCAACCTCTCCCACTCTGATTATTTCTTCCTAATGGCACTTAATCACAGTCATATCTTTTTGTCTTGAAAATATATAATTCTCCCTAATCTCACATACATTCTACCTACCAATCTTTCTCCTTCCCATCAAAGCCACACTTCATGAATTACCTATGCTCACTCTCTACCTCTTCACCCCATCCCCTCCTCAACTCACAGCAATGTGCTTTCTCCCGCAACTACTCCAATGGAACGCTCCTCATTGGGGTCACCAATGATTTGTTTTCAGTATGTTTTCTTTCTCCTAAATTTGTTCCCAATTTTATCTAGTGTAGTAAATGACACCGTTTTCTCTCTGCTCTATTTCCAAAACCAGAAAGAAGGGTGTCACCATGTTGACTGTATCCCATAAGTATCTCTTGAATATATATGCATCCTTTTCTATCTCCATTAGCATATACCTTACCCTCTGTGACCACCCTTTCTTGCCTGAATTCCTGCAAACCTTACCAACTGGTTTCTGCCCTCCCATCTTCTTTCTTTCTATTGCATTCCCCCACACTGAAGCTAGAGTAATGTTTTTCAAGTATAAATCTGAAAACAGTTGCCTGCTTAAGCCCTTCAACACTTATCTATTGCTGTGAAAATTAAGTTCAAATTATTTAATATCATTTACAAGGTTCTCAGTGACCAGCTCTAGCTTACCTTTCCAGTTTCATCTCCCCTCATCTAAAATTATCCAGCATACCAGATGATAGGACCAAAAGGACCAAAACACACAAACAAACAAAAAAATCGAGATAGTAAAACAGAAAATAGAAACAGACCAGTAGGAGATCTAAATATCAAAGTTACCAGGTACAGATTTTATGTGAGTAATATGTTTAAGAAATTAGACTTGAAGAGATTCTTACCAAAGAACTGGAAACTACCAAAAAAAAGGGATTTAAATGGAAATTCTAAAACTAGGAAATTGTAAAAACTAAAATTAAGAACTCAATGTATGAGTTTATAAAAAGTTGAGACACAATCAAGAGATAATTAGTAAATGGAAAACTGGTCTGAAAAGCAACAACAACAACAACAACAACAAAAAGCAGACTGAGACCTAAGAGGAAAAGGGAAGAAGGTACTGGGGCTTGGGGTGCGGGGTACACAGGGAGAGAGGAGTAAAAGATCTATGGGATACAGACATTGCCATCCCTGAAGGAGAAAGAGCAAATGGGGCAGAAACAACTTTTTAGAAATAATAGCTTGACTGTCCATGTCACAGATTCAAGCACTCCAAAGCCACAACAGGATAAATACCAAAACAAAAATAAAACACCTACACCCAGGCATGGCAGAGAAAAACTGCTGACAAAAACAAAGAGAGACTATCAATAGCGTCCGGCAACAAAAGACTTCAAGTAGATGAACAGGTAGCAAAATTAACCAGCTGGAAATTTTGCTTTTCTTTCCGCATTAGAAAATGCCCAACGTCAGCCGGTGGGCTTGCCTGTACTCTGGGTAGCTCTTATCTGCTTGGCCTACTTTCTCTGAAAGAGCAGAATCTTCAGGCCCACAGGGCTATCAGTGTCCCTCATTGCCTGAAGGAGCTGGACTGATCCATTTCTGTGGTGACTCAGTTCCCACAGTGTGTTTTCAGATGTTGTACTGTCCTACTGCTGTCGAGGAAAAAATTCTGGACAAGTTTGGGAGGTTCGTATCCATCTGTATCACTATCTCATGTTACCTATGTATTTCTTTTGATTATCTGGGATACTCTGTTGTTGAAGAAGTGGAAAGTGCAGACCCCAGTTAACCAGAAAAAATTCTCCAGAGAATAACTGAAGGATGGAACTCAATAAACAGAGTCATGCTAAACACAAACTGCCACGTGCATTTTACAGTTACTTGAACTGAATCACGGACCCAATGGATCTTGTGAGCAAACTTGAACTAAGTATATGACTTAAAACATCATTTCTTTTTTTTTTTTTTCCATGTGAGGGAAGAAGCTTCCTAACTTTGTAACTTTATCACTATCGAATGTTACTTTGAATTACAAAGAGGAAATCAATGTAATGATTGCAAAGTTTAGGATTTATATAGGGATATTTTACAATGCTCTAATTACTTGTTTAAGGCACTGAAAGGCAGGTCTTGGTAGCTAAAGTAAATGCAAATTTATCACAAAGATGATGATAATTCAGGTCTCCAGATTATCTCTCCTCTCTCTCCAAACATTCACGCAGCTCTACTCTAATTCTTTGCTCATTCACTTCTCTCAGGAGGAATCCCTCACACTTGATCCCTCCCACCTGAACTGTGGCTCTCGCCAGGATCATTAATAGAAAACACTTCCTCCAGGCACCCTTACATTGTACTGCTCCCTGAAATAAGTCACTTTTTTCTCAGTTTCCTCTTAATATTTTATCTGCACCACCATTACTCTACTTAGCACACCTTTCTATGTATTCATGCTGTAATTAATTGTTGACACGTCTTTCACTAATTTGAAGTCTCCTTGTTAGTAGATCGTTTTATCCACCCGATGTCTTTAAGAGTTTTGACCTCAAAGGTTAGATACGAATCAGAGTTCAAAGGACCTGATCTGTTCCAGCGTTCACCCACTGCAGGAATCCCTCGTGTGATATCATCTGTTGATCTGCTTCAACCCCTGCAGTGGCCGAAAGCACTCGGTCTTTCACAGGGCAACTCATTTCACTTTTAGAGGACTTACCAAAAAGTTCTTCCTGACATTGTGCAAAATGGACTTCCTTAACCCTCATCCATTTGCTCTAGTTTTGTCCTGTGAAGCTACCTTGAATAAGTTCACTATCTTCCTAGTTCATATTTGGGCAATTTACTTCTAAATGTAAAACAGTAGGTTTTGTTCTGTAAAAGTTTGTTACTTGGGGCACGTCATTCCAAACCCTGCAGATTATTTTATTTCTTCTAGCTTCCAAGTCACATTGCAATTACCCTTAGTTTTAGCTTTACAGCCCATGTACAGGCTTTGAGTCTTGAAACTCTATGACTAAAAGGAAAAACCTAATTTATATTAACATGACTTGAAAGCAAACCTCCTGATTGATAGTGCTCACAGAATTATAGAAATGAAAAAGATAATGTCCTTGTCACTGGAAAGGTCTCCTTTTATTAAACAAATATCTGGTACATCAGAGAAATGGAAAATAAATGTCAATGCAGAGTTGAAAACCTTATTGTCAAAATAGAAGGCATTGATCTTCTGCACTGCTTTACTGTGATTTTATCTCATTACGTATTGTTACTATTTCAAATTAATCTTCAGGTAGAAGGAGAAGAGCAATGCATCATCATTTAAATATCTGCATCCATGAAATGCTAGGTTATATCAAAAGTTGACATGTAGCTTGGTCTAATAGTTACCATTAGTGGTAGGGCATTAATTCCCCAAAGGTAAACCAAAATAGTTCAAAGACTTTGAGATCTAAACATTAAAGGGAAATACCGATTTACTATGATTGGTAAAAAGCAAAATGTGATCTTAATTTGCATTACTATACATCCTGTGAAAAAATGCACTCTTTCCCCTTATCCCTCTTTGCCTGCCCCAGCATGAAAATATCCATGCTAAGGATAAGAAGTAAACAATCTATGACTCCTAATTAACTATTATTCCATGGCTTTTCTCTAGGCCAGAAATTGCCACCTCAAACTGATAGGAGGGGAGAAGGTCATTCAAGGATGAGACATCTGCAGTACCTAGAATGCCAGGGTTCCCACTTTTTAAAACTCCTGGGTTTGTTTGTTTGTTTGTTTGTTTGTTTGTTTATGTAGAGAGGAGGGCAGAGGGAGAGGGAGAAAGAGACTCTTAAGCAGGCTCCACCCCCAGTGCAGAGCCCTACACGGGGCTTGATCTCAAGACACTGAGATCATGACCTGAGCCAAATCAAGAGTCAGATGCTAAGTAAGTGAGCCACCCAGGCACCCCAATAAGTGTAGTTTTAAATAAAGCATGTGTTGTGACTTACCAACAGAAGGAATGCCAGCATTCTGCTCCTAATGTTAAAGTATAACTTGAATTATACTCCTGTTATTATTAACATTTTAATTGGTTGTTGATTAAGCCTATTATCCTAAACTATGGAACAGGATTGATTTACTATTAAATATATCAGGAATCAGTTCTTTTTTTGTTTATACATTTATGTATCAGAATGTTCTCATGAATTGTAAATCCAAATTTTTGGTGCATGGGTGAACACTACAGGAAATTCAAGTTTGAATGGACAATGTAGAAACATTTCCCTTCATCTGTGCCCTGATATACAATTGAAAATTATTTAAGCATATACACAAAATGTCTTACAGTGTATTGACTGCCTGTGAAGTTGAGATTTTGATATAATTGCATTCGTGCTCTGTGTAATGCTTACAATCCTTTGATTAAGGAAGACTGTTCTGGAGCAGAGCAACTTTCTACACAGCCCATAGCATTTCTCTTGAAGTAAAACAAAGGCATGCTGGGCCTTGATAATTTACAATTTGAACTACAGACTTACTCCTTAAGGACAACCAGACCAGAGGAGTATCATTCAGCATGAGCAGGCTCCGTATAAGTTACCCTAATGACAGTAATCATCATATAAAGTCACCTAAAATATTTTGGACACATCTGATTAAAAAAAAAAAATCTTCATGATTCTCTGCTCTTGGCCGATTACTAACTGGTTGAATAGCAAATTGAAAAGGTAAGGGAGATGAAAACAAACTGTATCTTTATGTGTAAGGCCAGATCTTTGCATTTGGAGGCTATACATCCTTTGCTTGTTGAATGAGATACAAAGTGTAACAGGGATTGGAAGCTTATTTTAAGGGGCAGTATGGAAGGAGATGGAGGAAAGAAGGAATAAATTCTACCAAAAAACCCAAAACCCAAAAACCAAACAAATAAAAAAACTCTGTCAGTAGTTTATTGATGGTAAGCTACATCGTACTGAATATTTTATATTTGTTTGGTTCTATCATGGTTCTTTCTACACAGCCCATAGGATTTCTCTTTGAAGTAAAACAACAGCATCCTGGGCCTTGATAATTTACAACTTGAACTGTATATTTGAAAACCTCAACTCTATTTTATATATTCTGACAAAGTTTACATTTCACTGACTTAGCATTCTATTATTTGATCATTTATTGATAACTTACACACAACAGTGAATTTGATTTTTCTTATCCAATATGTTACATGGAAATTAATTTATTTAACTTGTTTTTAAAAATTGAAATAGCATATTCTGTACTAAAATAGAATATAAATAAAATTGAACATTGTAGATTAGAAAAGTTAGAATAGTTTGGGGGAAACTTTTATATCCATGCTGATGAAGCTCCAGTTTAAGTTATTTCAGTTGTTTTAGAACTTGTCCTATGGATTCAGGTAGACCTGCATTCAAATCCCAACTCAGATTTTACCATGTACTAGCCGCTGAGTGCCTTGTGCAAATTATTCAAGCCTTGAGCTTCATTATCCATTTTAAAATAGAATGATTGATAGTATTTGCCTCATAGTGTTTGTAGTTCTGAGAATCTACCAAGAAAATACATGTATTTTATTATTATAAAATAATAAAAAGTTGATAGCTATTTATATTATTTTCATAAACTACTACTAGGGGACGTATAAGTGAATATTTGGCCAATAGTGACATAACAAATCATTGAAATATATTTAGTTAACGTAAATGCTTGTAATTCTATTCATAAAAAACACTATAAATCAAAATGAAGGGAAAATGTTTTCAATACGCATTGAAGACAAAAGGAGCAGTACCTTAATATGCAAAAAGTTTTTAAAAATCAATAGCATAGTTTCAACAAGACTGCCAAGACAATTCAATGGAGAAAGTATACTCTTTTCAACAAATGACACTGAGACAACTAAATAGCCACATACAGAAGAATTAAGTTGGACCTCTACCTCATACCATACACAAAATTAATTATATAGATCAAACACCTAAATGTAAGAGCTAAAACTACAAAATTCACAGAAGAAAACAGAGAAATGGATATTCATGACCTTGGGTTAGATAATGGTTTCCGAGATAGGACAGTAAAAGCACAAGCAAACAAAGAAAAAACAGATAAATATGGCTTAATCAAAATTGAAAACCTTTGTGCTCCAAAGGGCAATGTCAAGAAAAAGAAAAGATTGGAAGATGGATTGGAAGAAATATTTGAAATCATGTATCTATTAAGTGGTACCTAAAATATATAAAGAACACTTACAACTCAACAATAGAAAGACAACTTAATTTAAAAATGGGCAAAGAATTTGAATAGACATTTGTCCCAAGAAGATACACAACTGAGCAATAAACAAATGAAAAGTTGCTCAACATCATTAATCACTGGGAAATCGCAAATAAAAACCAAAATGAGGGGCACCTGGAGGTTCAGTCGGTTGGGTGGCCAACTCTTGATTTTAGCTCAGGTCATGATCTCAGGGTCAGTCCCATGTCAGAAGGGCTCAGTGTGGAGTCTGCTTGGGATTCTTTCCCTCTTCCTCTTCCTCTCCCTCCTCCCTGCCCCTCCCCCCATGCATGCACACTTTCTCTCAAATAAATAAATAAAATCTTTTTTTTTAAAGATTTTATTTATTTATTTATTTGAGAGAGAGAGAGAGAGAAACAGCATGAGAGGGGAGAGGGTCAGAGGGAGAAGCAGGCTCCCCGCTGAGCCGGGAGCCCGATGTGGGACTCCATCTCAGGACTCCGGGACCATGACCTGAGCCGAAGGCAGTTGCTTAACCAACTGAGCCACCCAGGCGCCCAATAAATAAAATCTTTAAAAAAAGAAAAGCAAAAAACAAAATGAGATGCCACTTCACACTCACTAGCATGGCTATAATTAAAAAGACACACAATAATTTGTTTAATTAAAACAGTCCTGGTGAGGACATGGAGAAATTATAACCCTCGTGCATTGTTTGTAGGAGTGTAAAATGGGTGAAGAGCAATTCCATTACTAGTTCATATCAGCATTATTCATCAAAGGCAAAAAGTGAAAAAATAACCCTAATATTCACCAACTGCAAATATAAGCAAATGTGATATATTCATTCAAAGGACTATGAAAAAAATGATGTACTTACATATGTTACAGAATGGATGAACCTTGAAAACATGATGCTAAATGAAGGAAGCCAGTCATAAAAGGACCACATACTGTATTATTCCATTTATATGAAAAGGCTAGAATAGGTAATTCATACAGACAGAAAATAGATTTGTGGTTGTCAGAGAATGGAGAGTGACCATCATGGATATAAGGTTTCTTTTAGGAGTAACGAAACGTTCCAGAAGTAGATAGCACTACTGGTTGCACAACTTTGTGGATGTATATCTTTAACTTAGTAATCTCACATTGTAGAATTGAGGAAATAAATTTAGACTGCTAAAAATTTACCTATATTTATGTTATTATAATGTTTTATGAGAAAAACAATAAAAATATACTTAAATATCAAAAAATAGGTAAATATTTTTGGCATATATATTTTATACACATAAAGTTTTGGCATCCATGTAAAAGAAGATTCAATGAAATGGAAAGGTGCCCATATATATTCAATTTTAAAGATCACTTTTTGAAACACCATATAATTTGGTTTTATTTCAGTAAAAATAAAAGGAGCATTTGTATTTGGCTAAAGGTATGCAATAAATATCTTCGCTATTGTAAATAACACATAGTGGTACATATATCGTTTTGAGTTAGTATTTTTGTTTTCTTTGGGTAAACACCCACTAGCGGAATTACTGGATTATAAGGTGGTTTTATTTTTAATTTTTGGAAGAGTCTCCATACTGTTTTCCACAATGGATGCAACAATTTACCACCAACAGTGCACAAGGGATCCCTTTTCTCTACACCCTCACGAAAACTTATTTTTGGTCTTTTTTGATCCTAGCCATTCTGACTGGTATGAGGTGGTATCTCACTGTAGTTTTCGTTTGCATTTCCCTGATGATTAGGGATGTTGAGCATCTGTATGTCTTCTTTGGAAAAATGTCTATTCAGATCATCTGCCCATTTTTAATCAGATTATTTGGGTTTTTTGGTGTTATGCTGTATAAGTTCTTCATCTATTTTGGATATTAACCCCATATCAGATATATCGTTTGCAAATCTCTCTGCTCATTCAGTAGGTTACCTTTTCATTTTGTTGATGGTTTCTTTTGCTGTGCAAAAGCTTTTAATTTTGATGTAGTCCCAATAATTTGTTTTTGCTATTGTTTCCCTTCACTGAGGAGATACATCCATAAATACGTTGCTAAGGGCAATGTCCAAGAGATTACTGCCCCTACTTTCTTTTAGGACTTTTATGTTTTCAGGTCTAACATTTAGGTCATTAATTCATTTTGAATGATTTCATTCATATTTTATATGAAAGTGATCCAGTTTCTTCCTTCCTTCCTTCCTTCCTTCCTTCCTTCCTTCCTTCCTTCCTTCTTTCCTTCCTTCCTTCTTTCCTTCCTTCCTTCTTTCCTTCCTTCCTCCCTTCCTTCCTTCCTTCCTTCTTTTCTTTGCATGTAGCTGTTCAGGTTTCCCAATACCTTTAAGTGAAAAGACTGTCTTTTCTCCATTATATATTCTTGCTTCCTTTGTTGTAGATTAATTAACCATATAAGTTTGGGTTTATTTCTGGACTCTCTATCCTGTTCCATTGATCGATGTATCCATCTCTCCTTTTGCTATTGATTTCTAACTTAATTCTACTATGGTTAGAGAGTATATTTTGTATGAGTTTGATCCTTCTACATTTATTGAGAATTACTTTATGGCCTAGAATGTAATATCTTGTAGAATCTTGGTACATACCTGGTATACACTCGAAAGGAATGTATATTCTGCTGTTATTGAAAGAATGTTGTATACTATCAATGAGATCAGGTTGATTTATAGTGCCCAAGTCTTTTACATGTTTACTGATTTTTCTGACTATTCTATAAATTATTGATAAAGAGATATTCTAATCTCTCCTTATAATTGTATCAGGTTAAAATCTTCATGTATTTTGAAACTCTATTATTAAGGGCATACATTTTTAAGACTGTAATGTCTTACTAATGATTTTATCATTTTATCATTATAAAATTATTCTCCTTTCATTGCTGATGTTTTTTGTTCTGTAATCTACTTTGTTTGATTTTAATACAGTCTCCCCAGCTTCCTTTTTATTAGCGTTAGCATGTTATATATTTTGCATCCTCTTATTTTTAATATATTTTTGTCCTTTTCATTTGAAATGAATATCTTTTAGGAAATACACAGTTAAATCTTTCTTGTAAATTCAATTGACAATCTCTGCCTTTTAATAGTTTTTCTT
>NC_058409.1:60646431-60854626 GCF_002201575.2 Neomonachus schauinslandi | reverse complement strand
ATTCCCTCCCCCCTCTTTTCTTTCTTTCTTCTTCTTTTTTTTTTTTTGGATTAATTTTTGCATTAAAAAAATTTTCGGTGTACCTGGCTGACTTAGCCGGTAGAGCATGCAACTTTTGATCTAGGGGCTGGAGTTCAAGCCCCACGTTGGGGATACAGATTACTTAAATTCTTTCTTTGAACCACTCTCTCTTCTCCTCCTCACCCCTCCTTCCCCTTTCCTCCCCTCTTCTTACCTCTCCTCTCCTCTCTCTTCTCTCTTCCCCATTATTCTGCCCTGTGATCTCTGGCTTCCTTGGATTTCCAGAACTCTGGGTTCCATCCCCTCAACTCAAGCTTCCCAATGGCATTGGTGTAGATTCCATCATCCAGCACTGAAGCATAGAAAATTTCTTTAGGCCATAACCTGAGACAATCACACAGCTCACCTCAATATTTTGAGTGCTGTGTTTTTTTCTATATTTTGTCCACTTCCCTTTTAGTTATTTTAGACAAGAGGGTAAATCCTGCCCCTCTTACTCCATCTTGATCAGAAGCTGAAGTTCTATATGGTTTTATTTTCATATTTTTGCTCTTCTTCATTTTTGTAGTTTTTCTAAAATAATACACATATACATAGAAACTTGTAATAATAAAAATATGTGACTTATTTTAATAAAGGAGACAGGATCGTATTAAAGGATTTATTTGAAGATTAATCATATTAACATGCTTGAATATATAAAAAATAATTAGATTGTTTTCAACTTTTTCACCAACATCCAAATTATATCAGATAGCTTTTCCCTTGGAGGAGAAAATCAAAGGCACACAAATATCATAATTTAAGGATGAAAAATGGGAAAAAATCTTTAAAAAAGACATGTGGCTCTTTAGATACATAAAACTCATGTTTAAAAACCCTAAAATGCTACAATGGTACTTAAGAAAATAACATTAACTTGGCTCTAAATTACCCAACATTTTTCTTATTCTAGGTTCCAATGTGTTCCCTCAAGTCCCCATTTACAGATGTTTCTGTCATGACCAAACAGCTAATGAGAATTCCATGGCCTAAGTACTCTACTTTGAATAACATCTTGCACTTTCCCCAAAATCAGATTCATCACACTACTAAAACCTGTTTCTACATCTGTGACTTTGGCTTTTATGATCTCCTTGGGTGGCTCGTTTATTCCTGGCATTTGTAAACCTCAAATTATGAAACAATTTCTCTGAAAAAAAGCATCAGAGATTCTTAACTATGGGTGCTTTGGGTTTTTAAGGGCAAAAAGAAAAGACCAAGCTATTTTCAAAATGATTATCCTTTGCATTATATCCAAATAGATATGACAGAGGACTAGTGCCAGGAATGTGTCCCATGCAATCTTTCCTCTTAAGTAAGCTGAAGATTGCTTCCTCAATTAGCTCAAACTTCTGGGTGGTCTTTTAAAAAAAATAGCTCTTTGCAGAAAATAGTGAACTAATAATACTGTAAATATAAAATTGTATTAATTCTTTAACTTTGAAGCAAAGAAAGAATGAATTGCAAGTTAGTGTTTTTTTGTTTATTAATACAGAATTTATCATCTCTAACTTTTAAGAGGGAAAAATTCTACATAAATCCAATGGAACAAAAAATATTTTCTTAAAGATGTGTCTATATTTGGGCTTAGAATTAGCTGAGTTTAATTGTGTGTGTGTTTGTGTAAAGTACTCGTGACAATTCAAGAAAACTCTGTCTTTTTAACTGAAAGAAAGCTGACTTTCAATCTTATACCAGCGTACTTTTAAAAACCATTCATTTCAAACTCAGTCCATCCTGACCATACATAAAATACCTTTCCAAAGATTTCCCTTCACAAACCTTCTACAACTTTCCTTCGTATTCAAATTTTGTACCAAGCCATTTTTCTCTAAACAACCAGTCTCATTTAGGACAAAATTACTTTCTTTTACCTTCACCAAAAATGTATTCCCATTCCTTAGATCTTTCTTACACATACAGACTTGCTTCCCTTATTTCCATCAGTCTTAATTACATTTAGCAGAATTTTACACTTTTAGAAACCTTAGTGAAAATAAGTAGTAACCAATTGTGAACTGTTACACCAGAGCTCTTTAGACAGCAAATTTATGAATCAGTTAAGCACAAAGCATGTTTACCAACAGACCCAAATACCCTTAGTTTCTTTGCAATAGGAAGTCAAAAGCACAAACCTATATCCACTAATCAATGCTTTAGCACTTTATCCTATTTGGAAAAGACTTAGATGTCCAGTGAATTTAATCCCATTTATCACCCAAGCAAACTTTAAAAAAGTTTCAGGTTACCAAAGACTGAAAGCTATCTTAAAAATTACGCATGAAAACTTTGAGACAGACAAGATTAACCATCATTTTAAGTCATCTTTTTGCTAACAAACTGCAACAGAGATAACACAAGCTTATTTGACTTTCAACAAAACTAGATAGAACAAGTTTGATATTTAAAGCCGGTAACTCCAAAGATATATCTATTTTAATTAAACCAACAAACTTAACTTAGTTTAAATACTGAATTATGTTCCACCTGAGGCCACTTAAAAGTCAGTCAATTTGGGGGTGTCTGGGTGGCTCAGGCAGTTAAGCCTCTGCCTTCGGCTCAGGTCATGATTCTGGGGCCCTGGGATCAAGCCCCACAACGGGCTCCTTGCTCAGCAGGGAGCCTGCTTCTCCCTCTCCCGCTGCCCCTCTCCTGGTCATGCTCTCTCTCTTACTTGCTTTCTCTCAAAGAAGCAAATAGAATCTTACGTTAAAAAAAAGTCAATCAATATGTTCTCCGTTATCAATTTTTACCTGGGGCACCGGTGGGGAAATCAGAAGTGGGCGGTGTGTGCAGGCTGCGTGGCACCCAAGGTGGTGCAGAGACAGGAGAAGGAGCGGGGGAGGCAGAAGAGGCAGAGTGCTGTCAGAAGGCAGAGAAAGAGGGTTCCCGGTTCTAAACCTCGTCAGCTCAGAGAGATGAACAGACGCCACGGTTTTTTCCACCAACGTGGCAATCTGCAGTCCACCTCCGCTGGGTGAAGACGGAACTTGCCCAAAACAAAGGGAGTGTTGTCCGCTGCTTGGGAATATTCCTTAAAGTCCCAGTCCTGAGGTAGAGTAACCATAGTTAGCTCCAATTATACCTATTAACCTGGGAAATGAGGGAGAAACCACCACATCTGTTAGGAGCAAGAACAGTGAGAGTGAGTCTGCGTCCCCTCCATTACAGATGGCCTGTGTTTCCTCCAATCTGGGTTCTACCAGGAGGAGGCCTATTTAGATAATTATCATCCAGTGTGTCAGGAGGGAGTTGACTAGTCTGGTTACTGACTAAACATATTCTTCCCTGTTTCCTGCAGAAGAGATCTAACTGATAGATTCTACGGAGGCCATGCAGTGTTACAGGAGATCAGTCTTTTCCTAAATTTTGCAATTCATATTGTTTCCAGTGGATTAAAAGGCATCCCAAGGGAGAGTCCTTGGGGACTGAAGAAGCCTATTGAAGCCATACTCCTAGAAAAGTAGAGAAAGTCTATTACCAAAAATTGCCCCGCCTCCGACTTCTGGGTGGTGTCCCATGCAGGATATGTCAAAGATTCTGTGTGTCAAAAGTGATCGGAGGCATCCCTCTAACAAAAATCGTTACTGATCACCACCCTGCCTTACCATGAAGGCATTCCTATCGTAAAAGGCCCCATCACAGGGATGCTAGCGTGCCCCCGCTTCTCCATTGCATCCTAGGCTACAGATGGGTGCCTAGGAAATGCACCATGCCATCCCATGCCCTGAAGCCTGCATTATTGCCCTGCCCTGAGGGTCGTGCCTTATTTTACCTTGCCTTGAAGAACCTGCCATTTTTAACCCATGGAAAACACTAGAAAAGTTTTAAAAGGGGAAATTACCCAATTTTGTAACTTAAGTAGTTGGTAGAGGACACTGACAAAAAACAGTAAAGATAGAAATCCATTATGATCTAAGAGATATTCTAACACATGTGGTCTTTACAGACATCTCCTCTAGGAAATGTCCCTGGTTGGGTTTTAATTCAATCGAGTACTGACTTCAGACAGCTCTGAGCAGAGGGCCGGCAGTCAGAAGCAGCTAGACCAGGGACGTGAAGGGGATCACATTAGACCAATGAGGAGGAAACCTCACACGGGAGTCTCATGATTGGCAACTCTCCTGGTGACTTAGGTGGCTGTCCTGTGCTCAAGACAGACAACTTTGTATAAGGACAGAAAAAAAAAAAAGAAGGTGTCAAGTTTCTGGGTCTTATTACCATCCCTGCCATGGTACTAACTTCCAGCCAAAATGCAGGCTGAGCAACCAACACGAAAGTGTCCCAATGGGGCACCTGGGTGGCTCAGTCATTAAGCGTCTGCCTTCGGCTCAAGTCATGATCCCAGGGTCCTGGGATCGAGCCCCGCATCGGGCTCCCTGCTTGGCCCGAAGCCTGCTTCTTCCTCTCCCACTCCCTCTGCTTGTGTTCCTGCTCTCTCTCTATCAAATAAATAAAATCTTAAAAAAAAAAAAAGAAAGAAAAGGAAAGAAATTGTTCCAATAAGACCAATAAGACCTTACTCCTTGAAAAGCCCCTGAAATGAAAGTAAAGGAAGAGAAGAGAAAGTACTCACCAAGTTTGCACCAAGATTCATAGTCTGGATGAGAAGACTGTGTGTCTCCCTTTGTGGTTGCCAAATGATGTAGGAAAGAAGTTGGTGTTCAGAGCCCATGGTTAAGAAAGAATTCTTGAGACGTCTTTGGTGGAAAAAGGTGGTTTTATTAAAGCACGGGGACAGGACCCATGGGGAGAAAGAGCTACACTGGAGTCATGTGGAATGGCTGATTATATACTTTCAAGTTGGGAGGGGATTAGGGATAGAGTAAATTTCTAAGGAATTTTGGAAGCAAGGTTTCCAGGACCTTGAGGGGGCCAACTATTGTTAGTAAAATGTCATTTATTACTGTCTAATAACTCTATTAGTCATGAAACCCTTCGGATGTATTTTAGTGGGCCATATGCTTGGGGGATGTTTGCCAATATGTGTCTTGGGAGGTAGAGATACAGGAAGTTTCCAAAGGAATTTTTATATGTTAAAGTAAGCTTACAGGATCCTGGGGGTCAAGCTAAGGTTGCTTTTTGCCCTTAACAAAGTATTAAGGGCTCTTTGCCCTTAGCAAAGTATCCTAGAGGAATGTCACACTGCCTGTTTCAAGGACTTGTCAGTGGGTTGTAGGTAGTAAGGAAATTTAATTTTTCTTTGTCTTTGTTTCCCACATGACTTAGTTTACTTATTTTTATATGTAAATAGATGCCTACAAACATACTGCATTCTATATGAAAGTCAATGTATGATAAATTAAAATATCTAAGGATATGTAATAAATAAAGAACTCCCACCATTTCTGAGAAAATTGTCCATGACTTGGCCTTAGTCTGCATATTTGAGTCCAGTTTCAAGACTGAAATCAGCCCTGTGTGTTCTACAGATATTACCCACCCTCAACCCCTGCCACTTACAGCCTGCCCTAGGCAAAATCGCTAAAGTTGTTGAAGTTGTTTTTGTCAGTACCCCATTCTTCCAAAGACTCCTTTTTCCTTTTTTACACTTCTTGGCTGGTCAGTGAAAAACAATTATATTTCAGCTGCAGGGCCATTTATTGCCCAGAAAAATAACCATTTAGGCAGCTATCCCCTCCAGAGAAACATAGGACAGGCTGACATTCTTCGTAATCTTCACTACTCAAATACCCGTAACTGTGGTTTTCATTACTACACTGGCTGTGTCTACCTAAGAGTTGGACGGTGAAAACAGTCACCGTTTAGGCTCAGAATGTTCAGTTTGGGCCTTGGCTAAATCCAGTGACTCCAACCCTCCCCACCAACCACCCCAAACAGGAAGGATGATCAAATTAATTTTGTCATGAAAAAAGAAAATCTTCCCTAATAGTTGGGATGATTGGCTAATGGACTGAGCAAATTCAAATAAAGTAGACCATGTACCCATTGTAGACTTTGCAAATCCTCCAGGCAAGCTCATTCGAAATGGCATTTTGGGCTGTACTAATGCAATGTCTGTACTAAGAATTGTACATCAGCCTAAATAAGTTCCCCCATGGTGCTAAGTTCATCAGCTATTGGCCAAATGGGCCCTGGTTGGCAAACAAATATTGCCGTGGCCTTCAGCTTAGTTTTCTTGGTTTATGGCTTTATAGTGGAATTATTAGTAACTATTTCTCACTGTATATAAGCAGAAAGTGATAGAAGTTTTCTGCCTCTCTCCACCATTGCCTGGAATGCATCATTTTCCACTGCTATTGTCTCCCCAGTCTATATTAATGCCTCCTATTTAAATAAGCTTTCCTCAAATACCCATTATCCAAAGTTAAAAAAAAAAAAAAAGACACAAAGCTGCCTGCATTTGGCATATACTATCCCAGGAAATTATCCACAATCATGGGTGCCCACAAAAGAGGTCAACGACCACTTGCTTTTCATGTGCATTTAATTATTGGAGAGAATTTGATTTGCCAATTATGGTAGTATTTTGAAGCAACTTCATTTTACAATTGAGAATGAAGGCTTCCTACAGTGGGGATTATGCCAGTGATTTCATGCCAGAGCCATTGTGGATACTGAAAAGTTTAACTTGTGAAGAGAACCAAATCAAGAACGGCAGGAACTACCCTGCTACAGAGAGATAACCACAGCCTGTGCCTCAGAATAGGCAGCCAAGGCGGACAGTGTGATTGAGTGTTCACTGGGATGACTTCTTGAGCGAAATAGTTCTCTCATTGCCTAAAATGTTCACTATGGAAGATAAAAATCAAAGGCATTGTTAGAGAAGCAAGAGACCAACAGAAGACTAAAGATTAAATGCTGGATTCAAGGGCAGAGGGGGTCAGAAAGGAGCTATCACTTGGGTCAGGAAAGCAGGTCTGAAGAGAGAGCCTGGAAGTGTAGATCCATGAGTAGCTAAAATGTGCCAGACATCAGGATGTTTTAAAGAGAGAAAGAAGAAAGAATGGAAACAAAGAAGGAATAGATGGATAGGAGAGCAAATTTTTTTTCATCCCATTTGGCCTATTTTGTGATTTAGAAATTCCTGTCTCTCCAGTATTTGTATCCTAATGAAAACCAAGGGGGTAAAACCAGCCTTCTGATGTGTCAGTTGAAGAGCAGTAACTGGAAAAGTTCTTATAAATGCATTTCCATAATTTAGATATTGGAACACCAAAGAACACAAATAAAAAGTTAATCAATTCTCCTGATACTTTCTTTTTTATTCCATTATCCAGATTAAATAATAGGATGTTCTAAAACATTAAAATTGACAAATAAATTGCAAAATAGTATGTGGGCATTCTTCCAGCCTGCATGCTGGAGATTCGAGGACTGATACACACTCTGGGCAAGGCAGTTGCATTCTAGTTGAGGAAAATGATAATCTAATCACATTAGTATGACACCAAATGCAATCCGATGGGCTTTAAAGAAGTCATTCCTGGTTTGGATTCCATAATGGTGAGAGATATTTGGAGATATGGATTGTATTTTACATACTTTTCCCTGAAATACTGTTGAATAAATGCTTTGAATATGATGCCAGTAAGAAGATATTTATTCTGTCTATGCAGATGACTAAACAGAAATTTATGCTTTTGCTGAATGGGTTATTTTGCAAAGACCTGCCTAAACTATCACTAAAAATGCAAATTATGGTCAAGGGTTCCTTAACTGAGGGCCATGCTATTCCTCTCACTGGGAGAAACAGCAGATGGTTCCTCAGGCCATTCACTACATACTGAGAGAATATTTGCCAACTTTACAGTTTTTAAAAATGGATGTTGACTTGACAAGATCATTGAAGTTAATGATTCAATGAGATCATTGTCTTTTCCTCTTTTCCTGTGTTTTTTTTTTTTTAATTCTTTTTAATAACCAGTTGCCCTTTCTATACCGGTTATGTTGTAGGCCTTTCATTATTTTTAAGTACATTTCCTCTTTTGTATATATTTTACAATGTATATTTTTAAAATACCTTTCACCTTAACTACCTTAACTTACAAACAGCCAACTTAAGCTATTAACTTTTTTCCCCCCAATGGCATTTTCACAGAATGAAATTCTTCCCTTGAAATTCAGGAATGAAAAAAAAACACAACACACCCTTCCAGATGTAGAGAAAATAAGCCCTATCCTGCTTTGAACTTCCTGAAATTTAAATGACCTTCTTTTTGTTTTGTGTCACTTTGCACCCCACCTGCTTTACTCTCTTCTCCAACACTTTGGCCCCAGCAACACGGATTCAAAGGCTTTCCTAAGTTCACTTGCCGAGTCTCTAAACTGGCCCGGGTGGGGTGGGGGATGGCTCACGTGTCTGTGTTGGCATCGGATTTGCTCTATCCCATTTTCAGTCAGCATTAGCAGAATGAAGAGGTGACACGGTTGCCTCAGAATTCATTGCTAGAAATTTCCATCTGAAATCCAGAGATATTGAGCCTTTTCACTTCATCGCTGCTCTTGATCTTACCAACTCAGGTAAGAATTCAAGTCTGGGTATTTCACTGTCTTTGCCTCTTATACAAGCCAAGGGAGGTTTCCAGAAGCTGTGTAGGAAGAGACAAGCAGAGTTCAGAAAGCCTCACTGAGGTGATTATATTAGACTGACTTGTCTTGTTCCCTCTTCTACCTTTCCACCACAAGTAGCAGCTGCGTCTTTGTGGGGTCTGCCATACCTTTTCCTTTTTAAGACAAGGTCGGAAAATCATGCAAGGAGTGGATCAAAGGGCACAATCCTTAAGTAAGTTTTAAATTAGCAGATAGGAGGAAATGAGATAGGTAATTTGGTCTCAAGTCTTGTTCTCTCCCCCTGCCCTGTTGGACTACATTTTACATCGGTGACGGTACAACTTCCAACACTCTCCAGAGTACCAAGGCGAAGGAATAAAATGGTAAATACTGACGAAGTATCAACCCACTCCCATGAAGCCTTCAGTGGCTTATGCTCTGCTGCTTCTCCATCAGGTTGAGAATATTCTCTCAATAAGATGGGCTGGGAATTGGCTGTGGAGGTAGAGGAGGCAGGCAGTTAGCAACGAGAGCTTGTGGCAGTGCCTTAGTCCCTGTATGCTTTATGTTCTCCCACAAAAGGACTGCAGAAACATGTGTGGACATACATTCTGGCAGGAAGGTATGGGCAGATGTATGCCCTTGGCCCAAAGCGGTCTTTTTATGTTAGAGGAGATCATGCTTTTCAGATGAGCGGCAAACGTGCAAGATTTGCCCATGGCAGGCTGAGGTTGGGGCAGGCTGGAAAGGATCATAGCAATTTAGTTCATTCTGGCCCGCCCTTGCATCAGCTGTGCTTAGAACCGCAGAGATGTCAGTCTCCTTTATTCCTTCATTGTACACTCACTGAAAACTCACTAGATGCTAGGAGTACCTTTATAAAATATCATAAACTCACAAAAGATGGTTTTTGTCCTCAGTTGGGTATAAACTTTTTTAGCATGGAATCACTTTTAGGTGCTTCATTAATCATTTGGAAATTATACGATTGTTTCCTTCACTTGTGTGAAATGTGATGATTTGTTCAAGAGGTAAGTTGTGTGTGTGTGTGTCGTATGTCTAATATCTAGGGGGTTACAGTATAGGGTTGTGCAGGTTGCGTACTATACAATACCAGCGGTTACCGTTCACTCTGCAGTGCATGGTACAAAACCAAAGCCTCTGAGCTCCTAGTGGGTCCCAGACGGTATCGTGGTACATAGTTTCTACCGTTTTGGAGCTTGCATTCCATATGCACCCATGCAACGGGTTGGATTCTGCTCTTGAATCCCATACAATATTCCTAGAACTACTTTAAACTAGTTGACCATCTTTTGATAGAGCCCGATATGGAAATGTACTAAAATTTTGGTGTGTTCTGTGATTACACTGATGCTGAACTTACAGCAATATCTGTGTTAATCTGGCGTTCCTGAAGAGTAAGTGAAAATCCAAAACTAAAAGTTAGCCTGATATATTTTGAAATTTTTACATTTTACTTTTGTAAAACATTGACAATCTTCCTTACTAAATAGAGTATACATGACATGATTAAGACCATCCTTCTTTGTAATGGGTTCTAACAGTTACATTTTTAGGGTATTATTTTGAGATATGTAAAGATAAGGTAAATAACTTGTGGTGGTGGTGAAGCTTTGTTTAGATTACCTGCTAGCATCAGGAACAATGCAAATAGGCGTGACGTGCAAGGCCTTCTTGTCCCTGCCCTGGCTGCCTGTCCAACCTGGCCCCAGCTTCTCCAGGCCATCACTCTGAGTCTCCTCCTCTGCAGTCCGCGGAGCTGTGCGCAGCCATCCAACAGCCCAAGGCCTCCCCAGCTCATTTCCTTGGTGCGTACTCTTCTGATAGACAGCAATACCTGTCGCCCTCTTCTCGATCTCCTTGTCTTGCAGATCCTGCTGAGCCATCATCTCCTTTGTAAAACCATTCCTGCCCCCACACCCCTCCCCCCAGGCTGGGTGAGGGGACTGCCAAGCCTGCTGCATTGCACAACCTCGGAGGGGACCATCCCCATTGCATACTGGGGAACCCCTCCTCTTTCTCCAGTGGTGTCCTGAGTATGCCTCCATGCACTTAGCATTCCACTCTGTTCTACTCCTTCGCAGCCACCCTGAAGGGTGACCGCTTTGGGATCTGAAGCCTTATCTCTACTTGAATAAATTGGTGCTCCGTGGATAAGTACTTGAATTGTGGCTAAATACTGCACAGGACTTACTTCAGGGGCCCTTAAGCTATATGAGGCTGGGTTTTCGCTCCCGAAATCTGCTCAGATTGTTCACTTAGCCTATCTGGCGGGTTTTTCTTTGTTGTGATTTCTGTCCTTCAGGTCATTTCTCCCATTTCCAGGGACTGTTGCTGCTGGCCGCTTTTTTCAGGTGTCCATTAGCACAAAGGAACACTGCTCCTTCTCCTCTTCCCAGCTGCTGTGTTTTTCTTCTCCCTTCTCCTCCCCTTCTCCCTCCTCCCAACTCCTCCTCTTCCTCTCCTACCTCCTCTTCTTCTCTCTCTCTCACCCCTCTCCCCAATTCCCCATTCCCCTCTTGCTCCTCCCTTGCTTTGTTCTCTCCTTCTTTCCTCTTCTGAGGGCTTCTCAGCAGTAGGGGCTTTTGCCCTTCAAACAATTGCTTACAAAAGCATGCATGCTTTTTTAGGAGCCAATCTCTGAATCAGCCATTGACATTTTATTTCCCATGACGTTCGTATCTTTAGTGGTTCTCTCGGTATCTGTTGTATGGTATGCATTAAAAATTATTTTCAGGTGTGAAGTTATTACCAACGTCTGAATGCAATGTCTGAAAACTGTGTGTGTGAGGTGCGTATGTGCTGTTTGGGGATAGCGGTTTCTGTTTTGAAGAGTTGTGCAATGCTACCATGTCTCTTGCTTTCTAGGTACTATACTCTCAGGATTACATTTCATCACCTAGGTATAAAAACAGCTGCATAGCTGCTAAAGTTCACAAGGTGAAAGAGAATATTCAAAGGTCATTACTACACAAATAATCCTCAACTGTCCTTTGCTCAGCAGTGATGAGAACTTGGGTCTTTTATGTTCATGGAATGATCATTGCCTTCTGTGAAAATTATGGAAGAGAAAAAAGGTGGTTTTTACGGTTGTTCCTTTCCTCTGAACTTTGACAGAACCCAACCAGGTACAATGTTTCCTCTCCACTGCTCTCACTAGCATGGACTTGAGACTCTCCTTGAAAATTTACAAAGCCATGGTCACATTTGAAATGGAAAAGACCTTGGCGACTTAGTGTTGGTAACTCTAGTGGTGGAAATTTGGAGCCAGGTTGAAAGGAAGGGTCTGTGGGAAGGGTGGGGGTGGTAATTTTATGGTATTCACGGATTGAAAAACCTTTGAGATTTAGGTGTACATACTTTCCCTACTTCTTGGGAGAATACTGTCCATATTTTTACGTTTTGTACTCGTAGATGGTTATTTGGTTCTGAGTCAAAGATGAGCCTAATACTTATGTATCTCAAAAGTATTAAATGGCACTGTTATTTATGAAAGAAAGTTATAAATTATGTAGATATCTTTGGATCTAGAGTAGTCAGTTCTAAGTGACTAAGTAAATCAGTGCTTCTGTGCCTATAAAGAAGGTTGGTTAAATGGTATTGGTTGTTTTCAGAATGAACAAATGCCTCAGCTAAAGATGTAAATGAGGATTATTTAGTTTTAAAAGCTTCTAAAACACTTTCAAAGATCACTGTCTCTTAAAAACCTACCAATGTGAATTCTTGGGCTGTATCTCACTTCATAAAACCAATTTGGAAACTTAATTTAATGAGCTTAGCTGTTGATATTTGCCAAGTTAATTGGAGAGTATTGTATTCTCCCTCTTTGTGCTGTGTAGACACAGCCTTTTGGACTGGAACAGGCTTTGTTACTCTTAAGCCAATGAACTGAATTCTGATGAGGATCATGCTTTGACGTAGGATGTGAACCAATAGTAAACTTGCTTCAGGGTCTTGGAAGAGACCTTAAAAGTGGCAGCCAAAAGAGGTGGAGATTGCATCAAGCCCAGAGGAGACAGAAGTTTCTGCTGCTACCGAACATTAATGGATTTTTTTTTGTTTTCATCCTGACTTAGTACAATCAGATACCTCAGTAAATCATCGATCATAAAACTCTTCCTTGTATTTTGTAAAAAAATCAGAATTGATATATATTTTAAATCTTTCTACACCTTCTCAGAGTCTGATCACCGTATAAAATATATGTGAGTTACCTGATTCTTATTTTTTGTCAACTAGTTTAGAATTACATGGGGGGTTCAGTGGTGAGTTGAGAGTTGGATTTTGTGTTATGTAGAAAGCTTGTTACTGTTGCATCTGTGATGCCACAAAGCTATCTTGTAGATGGTTTGCAGTTGTATTTTTAGATCCAGTATTCATATAAGGTTTACCTGAGAGCTGTTGGAATTTGGAACTTTTTAAGAAATGCTAAAATTGTGAGTGAAACAGTCTTAAAGATTTTATTTATTTATTTGACAGAGACAGAGACAGTGAGAGCAGGAACACAAGCAGGGGGAGTGGGAGAGGGAGAAGCAGGCTTCCTGCTGAGCAGGGAGCCCAATGTGGGACTCGATCCCAGGACTCTGGGATCATGACCTGAGCCGAAGACAGCCGCTTAACGACTGAGCCACCCGGGCGCCCATGTGAGTGAAACAGTCTTAAAAATACTGTTTTGCTGGCTCAATTAGAAATACTTTCAAAAACAGGTTAATTAAAAGTGATGTTATGATCAGTTTTCTACTCATATAAACCCTACTTCTAAATATTTTACTTAAAAACTTTTGTTTCAAATTATAAGGGCCTGTAGAGGTTTCCATTCGTTTAGTTGGAGGCATGTGAGCTCGATTCTAAATTCATTTTTACATGACCCACATTTAAAAGCAGTCCTCTCACTTGTCAATTTTATTGATATTTGCACATTAAAATATAAAGAAGAGAGCTATTTTCCATGGTTTTAAAATGATGCCAATGAGTAATAAAAAAATGGAAGTTGTTTTATTTTATTTGCTATAGTCTGTTTTTGGATTTGTTATTTGAGTTAATGAGTTAACAATCTAAGCTCTTAATATTCTTATATATACATATATATATTCATTCTATTAGAGTGTTTCAGAAAAACCTGTTTACTCTACATTTTTGGTTAAAGGGGGCCTTTCAATCTCTTTTAAATGCCTGTGCTTAAGTTCTGTTTGAATTGCAATTCACTAGGAAATATGTCTACCTTTGCGGAGTTCTTAATGTACTGCCAAATTCCTTGTTCAGTGTTCAGAAATCATTTATTATTACTGATAATGACAATAAGTCATTTGATTTTTCACATTAAGAAAAAAAATTTTGAAGTTTAATTTTATATTACTCAGTATAATGCCTTGTTGTTGACACTACTGAGATTTTTGATCATGGAATCAAAGAATAAATTATAAAATAAGGTCTTTCTTACACAAGTATGCCTAGCAAGAATAGTCTTTAGAGTACGCTTATTCACTTTTAGAGAAAACTTTTTTTTTTCCCCAGAATGACGCTAACATATGTATATACTTTATTGTTGGTTTTGGAGGAAATTACTCTTGGCCAGAAGAAATGAAGAAAATTTTAGTGAAACTTTTATTTTAGTCAAAATTACTTCTACTACATAGAAGTAATTATTAGTCCCATAATCCAGTCATTGTTATAATGCCAACACGCTGTGTCAGCATTGAGCACATTAAAATATAAAGAAACTCTGAGATAGCCTGAGAAGGGGTAGCAATGTTAATTTCTATTCTGACAGATTTAGTTATCTTTTAAGAATTTTTCATGACGTGGTTTGATTTTTTTTACCATTTTCTTTATGTGTAATGATAGAAAATGAATATTTTCTTCTGTATTCCATGAAGGATACACTTATAAGAGCATAGCAATATAAGATTCGTATCGATTACAGTCTAATTTTTAATGTTCTATGGTAAAATTATGGTTTTCCGGGCACCAAATGTAGGCTGCATTCTCCAAAGATAAATAGAAGGGAAGAGGTTGATTTTCTTTTAATATTACTGTCATCACCAAAATGCATTTATTGTTAATACATTAACAATGTATTTATTGACTTCCTCTACTGACAACTATCTGGTTAAGAAAAAACTATTAATTATAGAAGACGTGTTCCCGCCCAACCCTGAAAACTTAGAAATCTCATGTAACTGAAAAGCTTTTGAGTAGATGGTGAGAAGCCCACGGATGATATCTAGACAGAGCTGGCCACAACATGCCAAAACTGCTGGAGTCATTTCTACTACCCTCGAGAACTTGGAAACCATAGGTCTTCTTGTCCACCTGATGTACCAGTTCTTTCTCCAACATATTGTGAATTATCCACTAGAGTTAGAATTAGAATATTGGAATATATTGAGAGCAAGTCTGTGATAACCTCTGAGCCACCAGAGAGGAGAGTCTTGCTGACTGCCCATGTAAATGCACAGGGAAACAGACATTTTTAAGTATGTAATGTCAGAATGAGTTGGTGTGTCTGAGTACACTTGCCATCCCACCTGTATGATGTGGCTACACACAAAGGTCACTAAGAGCACACAATGACAAGAAAGTCCTCTTTTACTAGAGTTACAACTTATATTCTCTCCTTCCTGTCATAGGAGTGAATTTTGAAACTACCTGTCCAGTGGTATTAACCCATTTTAAGAGATTCCTGGCTGAAAAGGCCACACCACAAAATTGGAGAGGCCTACTGTACTCTGCTTACTGTTTTCATAGTAGAAAAATGAGTCAAATAAGATGTAAAATAAGTATATAATACTATCTTTATTATACCTATAAATGCATCCCCAACCTCAGTGTGAGATGGGATAGAGAACACAATTCCAACTGAAGGTATTGCATGCAAATAAATTTTGAATGAAATGTTTGCAACTTTTAAGCATCACTTTAAGGTTAGGGTTTTACATAATTTACAACCTAGAAGTGTCAGAATCCTACTGTACGTGCTTTATTCATTTATTCAACCAGCAATGCCAGACTGTTACTTGGAAACAAGAAAAGGCCCTACACTTGTTAATATGTGTCTGCACTGCTTCCCCCCCCACACCCTAGGTATTCAACAAAAACTTGCAGAATCAAGGGCGCCTGGGTGGCTCAGATGGTTAAGCGTCTGCCTTCGGCTCAGGTCATGATCCCAGGGTCCTGGGATCGAGTCCCGCATCGGGCTCCCTGCTCCTTGGGAGCCTGCTTCTCCCTCTGCCTCTCTCTCTCTCTCTCTCTGTCTCTCATGAATAAATAAATAAAATCTTTAGAAAAAAAAAAAAAACTTGCAGAATCAAATACTATATGGAACACCAAATACAAGTTGTACTTTTATTCATGTATGCCTTTTTTCAATTTGTTTTGGAAAACCTATAAACAAAACCACTGCAGAATCCTTTCATAAAACTGGTTTGGGGGAAGTCTAACTCTCATCTCAAGAATTATTTAAAGCAGGTTCAGATGGGTTAATGAACAAATGCACTTTGATTAAAGGAAGGGATGCTGAGTTTGTCCCTAACTCCATCAGTATTCTCTGAGAGAGAGAGATGGCAAAGAATAACCAGCCCAAAGCAGCAAGTGAATTGAATTGCTATTTCAACAAACATTACTGATATTATCCCTTTAGAATCCATGAATTTATTTGCTGAGGACAGTCCTAAAATGCGGTATGAGTAGAATGGAGGGCCTGAACTCTCCAGTAAGAAAAACATCACATAATAACAATAGTAACTAATTAACTACTGTGTATAAGACAGTGACATTTGTCATTGACTATTCCAATTGATGGCTAAAAACACATGACCCAAAAGCAGCCGGATGACTTCTGTCAGGATGACACAACTAGAAAATAGCAGAGCCAGGACTGAAACAAAATTTTCCCTTTCTTCCTTTACACTTAACACCATATCTCCCCACCTGGCCTAGGAGAGCTCCAATGGACATGCTACTGGCTTTCCATCGAGCTAGAAATAGTTCTCCTGTTCACTCCGTGCCCTGGTTTGGATGATAAATCATACAAGTGTGTCAGATATCAAATAATGTGATAAATATTATAAAACATAGGAAGAGGAGAAAAGTGGAGAGAAAAATGGAGAGGTTGGGTGAGATTCGTACGCAATGAATGGAGAAATAGAAGGAGAGAAGAAAAACAAGAAAAGATAAAACAATGATGGAAAATTTAGAGGAAAATGGAGATAAAGTAGGTGATTTCAAAATACAGAAGAAGAACATAAAAAGAAATAACCCATAAATTTTAAGATGCAGATTATTCTGAGAGTCATGAGGATCCTAGAAAGCAAAGACTGAGCATGACCAGATTAGAAAGGGCCCATGGCTGGCCATCTAATTCAGGGCATCATAAACGCTCTTCAGCTTCTTCAGTAGCTTGTGCTTTCATAGAACAATGCAAGATAATAGGGAAAAACTATGTACACTTGAAGTTTATATAGACTCACTCCCTGAGGGGAGTTGTATAATTCAACAGAGATTTTTTTTTTTTTAGTTATGGCTTCTCTCTTGAGCGTTGGGTATATTCCAAGGAGTTCTGCATTACCCCATTGTGTGCGATAAATCCTGGGGCTTAGGTAAAGAACCAATTGTCCCTCCACACACTGAACAATTCAAATGCATCATTAGTCTGAATTCTTTAGCTATCCTTTGGTTCAGAGGTCTGACCTCAGGATTGCACACACCTGGAGAGTTGAAGCAGAAACCAAAGCCGACCAACAACAGCAGAACACCTGAGGAGCCAGCATAAGGTTATCATTTTTTTAAATCGTTAAACATGAAAAAAATATACAGTTTGAGAAGCCTACAATTTTTAATTCCATGAAATAGAGGCCATTCTAACAGCAATAAGGTAAAAAAAAAAGTTACTTCACAAAAACCCCCAATTTTAAATGAATTAATGTAACCTAATGAAGAAGTGCACTTTAGCAGTCCCTTCTCTTTCTTTCTTTTCTTTCTTTTGTATTTTTTTTTCATTTCACTGCACTGCTGACCAATTTTTAAGAAACACTGATCATGAACCCTCTTCTGCCTATAAATGGATCAGATTTAAAAGATACCAAGGAGGAAAAGATTCAGTCTATTTCAATGTAATTCTGTTAAATGAGATTCTTATTCAATCTTTAGCAACCTTTGCATTGATTCTTATAATTTTTAAACTAAATTTCAAGTGCTAAATTGAAACCTGGTTTAGTTCATTATGTCCTCAGTGGAGGAAAAAAGTAACTCTCACCATCCTCCATATAATAATACAGGTAACTCTTGAAATAGTGTTAAACTCTCCTCAGTCTTGGCTGCTTTAGTCCTTATAGCTGTTTCTCCCAGGTCCAGTTTTCCATTCATTCTTTCTCTTGGCACACGGAGGTCCTGGGTCTTGGGCACACAGTGAGGAAAGCATTGAGACTTTGCACTCAAACATGCCTTGTGCAAAGAGGGCTGTGATAAGTGCTACTCCTATAACCCAGTGAGAGAGGGATGAGGGACAGCATTCTGACTTGTGTGAACTGTAAGAGATCTGAGAGAACCGGCTAGGACAGCTGAAAGTGTTCCTCAGGGCACACAGGACCCCATGGATGGTGCTGGAGAGTGCAAGTTCTGGGGTCAGAGTGCCCAGATCCCCAGGACCTCGCTCTGCATGCTTGGGACTCCACCACACTGACTCTATTGCAGGAATTACAAAATGTGTATAATAACATACTTCTTTGGGGCGCCTGGGTGGCTCAGTCAGTTGGGCATCTGCCTTCAGCTCAAGTCATGATGCCGGGGTCCCAGGATTGAGTCCCACGTCTGGTTCCCTGCTCAGTGGGGAGTCTGCTTCTCCCTCTGCCCCTCACCCTGCTTGTGCTCTCCCTCCCTCCCCCTCTCTCAAATAAATAAATAAATAAATAAAATCTTTTAAAAAAATAACATCCTTCTTCAATTGGGTTGTTTTGAGAAATAGTGATTAAGTGGGTGAGGTTCCCAGGGCAGTGGCTAGCATGTAGCAGTTGCTCAGGAAATATGTGGCCTAGCTCTCGCGGCACAGCAAACAGCATGCATGCCTTCCGACTGGCTTAGTTCCCCACTACCTAATACAGTAATTTTATTATTTTTTTTTAAATTGAAGTATAGTTGACAGGCAATGTTACATTAGTTTAAGGGGTACAATATTGTGATTTGACAAGTCTATACGTTACCTTGTGTTCACAAGTGTAGCTACCATCCTAACACTAATTTTTTTAAAGGTTTTTATTTATTTATTTGACACAGAGACACAGCTAGAGCAGGAACACAAGCAGGGGGAGTGGGAGAGGGAGAAGCAGGCTTCCCGCTGAGCAGGGAGCCTAATGTGGGGCTCGATCCCAGGACCCTGGGATCATGACCTGAGCCGAAGGGAGATGTGTAACGACTGAGCCACCCAGGCGCCCCACTAACACTAATTTTAACACAGTAGTTTAAGGACTAGCAATTGGCCACTTTGGTATTAGACTGTTGGTATTAGTTTATCTTTCTTTTTTTTTTTTTTAAAGATTTTATTTATTTACCTGAGAGAGAGAGCACGAGAGGGGGGAGGGTCAGAGAGAGAGGCAGACTCCCTGCTGAGCAGGGAGCCCGATGCGGGACTCGATCCCGGGACTCCAGGATCATGACCTGAGCCGAAGGCAGTCGCTTAACCAACTGAGCCACCCAGGCGCCCTATCTTTATTTCTATCAAACTATTAGACTTTTATGTTGGCCACAGTATCTTGCTTCTGAATAGTGGTTTAGTTATCACCCAAGCAGAACTGTAATATTACAGTCCTATCATAGGTCTTTGACCAAGAACACAGATATTTCCACGTGAACTCCTCTTGAAACTGGTTGTGGCATCGGGCGGCAAGGTTTGGGAGGCTGTAAAAAGAGGCCATTGATGTGTGAGTTGCAGCTAAACTGAGCACTAGTTCAAGGCTGGTAATAACAGGTTGTATAAAAGTCCCCCAAATTTCCCAAGTTCTACTCATACCAAAAATGAAAAATTTTTACCTAACATAGCTGGATACCCGGAGAAAACATTGTTACAAAATGCAAACAAACAGGAGTCCATTCATTCACTCGCAAGACCACCCGCTATGCCTGAGGCATCCCTCACTGAGGCCCAGCGCTCAGCTGAGACAACGGGCATAGCCCTTGTCCTCAAGGACCTCCATCCAGTGTGCGGTACCTCATGTTGTACTGCTGTTTGCTTAAACACTGAAGATCGTGTCCCTAGTGTTCGTTTGTCTAGTTTCACCTCTTTTGGTAAGACAGTCGTTACACTGCTGGGGTAGCAAAGATAACTCCCACTCTCTCCTACCAGGAGTGTCTGAATGCCTGGTGGGCACTCAGAAGCGCTCACTGACATGCGCCTCTCTTCTAATCACAAATCACTGAAGATGTGCAACATCCTTTTTAAATTGAAGATGATGATGGGGCGCCTGGATGGCTCAGTCGTTAAGCGTCTGCCTTCGGCTCAGGTCATGATCCTGGGGTCCTGGGATCGAGTCCCACATCGGGCTCCCGGCTCATCGGAGAGCCTGCTTCTCCCTCTGACCCTATCCCCTCTCATGCTGTTTCTCTCTAAAAATAAATAAATAAATAAATAAATTGAAGATGATGATGGGGTGTGTGTGTGTGTGTGTGTACGCATGTGAGCCACCAAGGCAGTGTTCATGACACCCGATGGTATTATAAATGAATAGAAATGAGGCAGAGCACAGTCATGTTAAAGAAAATACCATCTAACTTCTCCCATGTAAGTATTGGTGCAAAAAGTGTATATTCACATATAACACAAGTTAAGGATTTAAGACCATAGTAGGCTCAAGTTAAAGAGCCTAAATAAACAAGGCAATTAAACAACACATTAAGCTTCACTTTCAGAAAAGTAAGTGCAACTTTTTAAAGTAGGTGTTGCTTTGGCTTGAAAGCAAATACAAACTTTACTGCTTACTAGATATGGGACCTTTAGCAAGGTAACTGTCTGAATCAGGAAATACGGAAGTTTTGGTCTCATGAGCTCAAGCATTCCATGAACCATTGTCGGTACCATGCTTAGCATAGCACTTGGCAAATAGACTTTCAGTTAAAAGGAATTGCTGTTAGAATTATTATTTATCACCCCCACACCACTTGGGATGTTTGCAATTAAAAACCGAGTCCTTGGACAGTTAGTATGTTAATTCAATGGGATGAACCCTTGGTGATATAACTTTTAATACTATGGTATGGAATTAAAGGAGATATATAAATTTGTGTGTAATATATTTTGAGGAAAAGTGAATAAAAATCAGGATGACTGTAGTGATATGATGCACAAGTCTAAAAGTGGGTGTGTGTGTGTAAATTATACTGTAAATGACCACACAAATGGGAAAATTAATATAGCAACTTCTCCACCTCTGTTCCTCTGATCCTTCACTTTTCGAATTTCTCCTTTAACTGCTGAAATTGTATGCTTTCCTCACACTCTCTTCCACATTTTCCTTTCCTTTGATTCCTGTGGCAAGCAGAGAGCCCCCGATACCTCTTGTGCTGGTTTGCTCATTGTTTTATGTTTGTGTATATAATTGCCCCAATGATATCCCAAATTCCAGGAGATCACCTTTATTATGTTTATTCACCCAAAGTGCAATTCTGGGCTGAAAACTGATAATATTTGTAAGTAATATTTCTATGGACAAACATCTGTAGCTTCAAAAAAAAATCATTATTTCCCAAAAACCCTCAGAGGAACAAGCAAGTGAACTTCAGAAAATAAGATTAGCAACTCAGGTAGAATTTTGAAGGTGACACTCTGAGCTTCCTAGAAAAGTAAGTTTCTTAATTTGCTCATCCATCATCTTCTTTCTGTGACATAAGGAAGAGAAAGAAAAGGAATAAAGCTAACACGAACGACTGAAGCCGTAGGCATCCCAGCGATGCTGAGTTTTAGAGGGAAGAATGCAGGGAGGTGGCTCTGTCCCAGGAGAGACAGGGGACACCCGTGACTCGTGTTATCGTCACGCTCCGGAGTCGAGGCTGGCCTACAAGGACCTCCAGGAACAGACTCAAAGCTCTTTAATAAGTATTCCAGGGAGTCAAGCTTTCCTGGAAAAAACAAATTAGTGTGAGAAGCCAGTACTGTGCAATTTCAGTTTTAAAAATAGCCAAGTGTTGTTAGGGCTGCTATGTAATGAGAGAAAAAGAAAGCCCTTGTTAATATTTGCCTCAGCTTTCACATTAAAACGGAGGAGCGACCCTGAAATTCTTGCCTGGCAAATACGGCCAAGGTCATGAGGCTTGTATCCCTTGGAGTCACTTTTTAGTCCTTCAGATGACAAAGTTTGGGGGGACCATGTCCCCTTTTCTCAAATTGGTCTTGCAATAAAGGACAACCCAGCGATGGCCCTGCCTCTTTCACTTACGACCAGAGCTGCGCTTTGCTGTCCGGTTCTGCTCTCCATCCGCCTCATTGCCCCGGGAGGCTGGCAGGGACGTTGCCTGCAGCTGGCCAAGCCTCGGCCCTCTGCAGAGACCCTACCTGGCGCTAGGAGTTGGTGCGTCAGCATTTCAGGTAGAAATGAATGAAAAATCAATCAGGATGACTGCAGTGGTAGCATGCACAACTCGAACCTAGTTTGTCCCTCATTTTCAACTCTTCACCATCGACCCAAGCAAGGTTTAAGATGGTAAGTGAATCTGTAATAAATGTGTTGCTTTTGCTTCACCAGGGATTTTTTTTTTTTTTGGTCTTCTTATTTTATTCAGAACAAGCAAATCTAACCTGCTCAGGAAGCTACATGTAAAATGAATGATGATGTCAACTTTCAAGCACGTATTCTTTATTTGCCCTGATTGAAGATTCTAATTCGACCAGGGATCACTCCCCTATAGATACATCAAACGGTTGTTCTGTCAAGTAATACTTCAAATTCAGAGATTTAAATATTTTTTAAAGTCTTTCTATATCATTGCCATAGCTTTTTGTAACCAACTATAACTCTTTATATCAAAACAATACTGATTTAAATTTCTAGATTTACAGTTCTGCAGAGATAGAGTTAAACACTGTTTGGACTCTGGCTACATAAGGGAAACTGGAATTTTTCAAAGCTGCAGTCTTCAGCTCCCAAAGACAGCTACAGTAACTTTCTGAACAGATTGGGTTAAATATTTTTACAGACACATTCTATGATGATAAGGCGGTAATAGGTAGTGCAGTGCAACACTCCAAAGGGTTCCAAATCTCACAAGCCTCTTTGTATGTGATGCTCTCACAGTGAAGAAGACTCCCTGGGTTATAAAGATGAAGAGTCTACTTCTTCTGGTGCTGATTTCAATCTGCTGGGCTGATCATCATTCAGACAACTATACTCTAGATCATGACAGAGTTATTCACATCCAAGGTAAGAAAACACAGGTTCTCTTATGAAAGTCAAATTAATTTCAAGTCACTTGGAGTTCGGATGTTTGGTTGGTGCTTCTGAATTTTAGTTCTGCTGCATTGACTTTTTCTTTTCCTTTCTGTTAATTGGTGAACATGCTCTCCGGCTTTTGACTGCTATTGCATTACAGTAGGGTTGAGAATTGAGGATGATTAAAGTGGAATGGCTTACGAATGTCCAGCTGCAGGCAGGTTGATGCCATTGTTCAAGGCTTTGTAGTACAGTTGCTGTCTTCTAAGTAGAATGCAGGGCATCAATTTATTTAAATGTAAGGGGGGGGGGACAGAGGAAGTAAAACTTAGGATGTAAGGTCATTCTGTGAGAGTGATCATTAAGAAAAACAATGTGAAAACGAAAGTCAGACAAGCTAAGGTTCAAGAGAGATTAACTCACTTTCTGACACTCTCCTCTGCTAAAGCTTTAGTTTCCCATCCAGTATATTGCTCCTGCATATTTCTTTTTTTGTTGTTTTTTTGGGGGGTTTTTTTTTCTTTTTCTTTTTTTTAAATTTTATTATGTTATGTTAGTCACCATACAATACATCATTAGTTTTTGATGTGGTGATCCACGATCCATTGTTTATTTCTTTTCAGCTCGGCTGAATGCTAAGCCTGAGAGCTGTAGCAAGATTTGAGGCTGCAGTAAAATGCAGCTGTCTCCTCAGTCCCAGCTTCAGATGAGGGACATCCTGCATTAAGAAAACTGAGAGACTTATGCAATAAGAAAAAGAGAGTTTTGTAGCGTCTCTCTTTGCCCTTGGATGCTGAATAATTCAAATAAGAATTATAGACCATAACAGCTTAAACATATGATGATATTAATTTTAGATGAACTCAGTTTGGGGACAAGAGGCATTCTAAGTTTGCCAAGAGACATAAAACATTAAGTTATATCTTCAAGGTCAAAAGTGTACTCTCAGAAAACTGCCATCCACTGTTGGAAAGTATGATTTGTGAAGGTCAAATGATAGTGTAAGTCTTGCTAGAAGTATTTTCCTGCCTACATTATGACTACACAAATAGAATTCTGAATTTAACAATGTCTAGCTATTTTAGACATCTCTCTTACAGTTCTCTTTGCTTCCCACAGCTTTATGTTTTCCAATGTTGGACCGTGAAAAGGAATTATATAATCATAAATTTTACTATGCAAGCTGCTGACTCAGCTATTTCTTTTAATGTGTATAGTAGAATCCAAGCTGTCTCCCAAAGGCTTTACGGTATTTACACAAAAAGATTTCTTGAGGAGGGATAACATCCTTTAACATCTAATCGCAGAATCCAATTCAGCCAAAATAGTAATACCTACTCATTAACAATAGCAGTTTTAAATCCTCTGTAAAATAAATTTTAGCTGTGGTTTCAAGTAATTATTAAATTCCTGTTACATTATTAACCATGTATAAAACATTTAGTCTAAATTGCACCCAGAGTATGAAAATACCATTTTTAAAATACTCCTGGGGAGTCTGTAAGTCAGACTCAAGTGTTCTCAGTGAGGAAAAGTTATGTTGCTCCAGCCTTTCCAACCCCATACACTCTGCTGAAATTTAGTGCAAAGGCATTTTTGACACAAGTGATCATAATTATCCAGATCATTTGTATATACTACACAATTTTTTAAAGTGACTTAATAGTCCACTTCATTTTAATTGTAAATTCATATGCTTAGAAAGTTACTCACAGCTTTCAAGTAATAAAACTACAAGGCCTATACTTTGCTTGTGGAAGTTGATACTGAAATGTGATTTGGGACAAGATTATGATGCTACGTCCATGAGTCGGAATTTATTTTAAAATTGCTCTAAATACCCATCATCGTTATTTTTATTCAATAAAAAGTTTTCTTTCTCCTTTATGATTGCATTCAGATTGAACTTTCATATTCTTCAGTCCTTCAGAAAAATACGTCCAAGTGGTCTGCCATACTTTCAGTTGTCTTTTACAATGCAAAAGTGAACCACAGAGCACAGTAAATAATCATTGAAGCAGATGACCTTTACTACGTACTGAAATACTATATTATTTTCTCACATTTAAAACTGTTATTTATCAAACTTGGCCCAGAAGGAATTTAAGGGAGCTGAAATCCTCCTAAAATTTTATATGAATTTTACAGTCAGAAGATTAAATTAGTAATCTAAATCTCAAATTCCTGAATTGGACTGATAAGCAGTATGAGCTTCTCTCAGTGATAAGAAATTGTTCAAAATTCATGTTACTACAAAAACAATTTTTCTATCTCCTGTTTTTCATTAAATTTCTATTTTTGTACTATAAGTTCTCCAGGCCTAAATAATACCAGAGGAATAATGCCCATCATCCTCGAATTCTCCTTGGCTGCCATGATAAAGATGTTCAACACTTTAAGACATTCTTGAGTCACATGCGTAAGAGTTACCTAATTATTTTTCTGAGAGCTTCCTCCCAGTTTTGTTGTGGGAGCTTTCATAGAGATAGAGGCACAAGAATCTTAATCTGGGTTAAAAAATAAAAATAAAAAGGTCAGGTTAGAGGGGGGAAAAAACAGCAAGCGGGGGTCCCTGTGCAAAGTGTTTCTAGTGAAAAGCATTTTCTTGTGATGAGAACTCTCCCAACTTCCCATGGGGAAAAACACAGGTTTAAATAAAATTGCATGAGTACTAATTCATTCCCTTTATTTTTTTTGTTGTTGTTGTTCAATCAATTTGGTTACACGAGAAAGCAAATTCCACTTGTCCATGAAGTCTGTTGAAAATGCGTAGTCAGTATATTCACTTGTATATCATACACTGTCCTCAGTGTAGGGAAGGGTAATTTCCTCAATTACTTCTACAGGAAGAGATAGCTTTCGCTAATGTCTTCTCCATAACACTCTCAACTAATGGATTAGACTCCTCATTTCATAAGGTGCCTCGTCAAACAACTTCTAAATCCTTTGAAACTTGAGATCATTAGGAAGAATTTTGTATGGAGTACCAAATCACACAAAAGCACAATTTTTTAAATATTTGGATCGGGTCCAAAAACACTTTGTGTAGACTTTCAATTTCCAATAGAAATTCAGAGATGATGAATATACTTTTTAAAATACAAGTCTTAAGACAGCAGAGAAATGTTATGACCACTTGCCCATTAACCAATGTGAAAAGCAAAGTAGTTACAGTTACACTGAATATTGAAGTGCTTGACCTTACCCAGATTGGAGAGCCAGCACTTCCTGCCTCTGGTGTTCAAGAAAAGGGGTTCTGATGGCAAGTTCAAGATTGTTAGCCTTACTGCCACTTACTGGTTTTAGACCTTGGACAACTAACTTCATCTCCTCAAGTCTCAGTTACCACATCTAGAAAACTGGGTATGATCACAGATTCCACAGAGCATTGTGAGAATTAAATTAGATAATACATAGAAAAGTGCCTAGTACTGAGCCTGGCAAACAATAAGCTCCTGATAGATAATAGTTGTTGTTGTCATGCTTATTACTTCCTAACCATCATGGAAAACTGACTTTTATGGGCTTGGGGGGGATGGGTTAAATGGGTGATGGGGATTAAGGAGGGCCCTTGTGATGAGCGCTGGGTGCTGTGTGCAAGTGTTGATTCACTAAATTCCACATCTGAAACTAATGTTGCACTATATTTTAACTAACTATAATTTAAATAAAAACATGGGGAAAATATTAATGAAAATAATTCAGCAACAAAAAAATGACTTCTAAACATAAAAGGGAGCCCAAATACTGGTGAAAAGATGTCAACTTGTCAAATTCATTTGTTAACAGAACCATATCATTACCTTAGTTCTAAGGAAGTAAATATTTTCTAAGTTGCCTTCTTTGTCCTCTTTAATTTCACAATTTAAGATTTCCCCATCATCTGATCATTTTTACTTTCCTTGTGGAAACTCACGCTTTCCAAACTTAATATTTAAGGTGAATACATATAAGCTACTTTAAATTTTTTGAAAGAATAATAAGAGGAAAAAATAATGTATATCTGGAAGCCCCGCGGGAAGTGGACACTCCCACTCAGTGTGGTTAGCCCCTCCATCCAGTGTGTGTCCCAAAAAACCCCTCTGTTCCAGTGTAACATGTGTCCCTTTATGCTAACATACCTCCCTTGCCTCATCACACTGTGCGCTTTGGAACACCCCAACTGTATAGTAGTGCTTGGCATACAGTAGGTGCTTAACATGTTTGTCGAAAAATGAATGAGTGTAATGAGTACTATCATAATGAGGACTTCTGAAATCCTGTGGCATTCACAGCATTTAGTGACACATGGTGAGGGCTGGATGAACATTGTATGACTGCTTCCGTTCTGTAACGTTGGCATAAGTTAAATCATCATTTATGGGATTTAAGAACTTAAAAGAACTAGTGTAGATCATCTAGATCAATATCCCACCATACCAATGAGGAAATCAAGACCCACAGCTTTTATGTTGCTTGTTCCAGGTGGCATGGCTGATGAGGGGAAGTTTCTCTCTGCTAATCTCCTCCCCTTCTTCAAATCTGGGGTCATTTCCCACTTTCTTAATGAATTCTCCCTGTCAACTGCATTCTGCCCCTCCTCTGGCACCCCAATCTCTCTCATACCTTCCTTTCCTTTTCTCTACAGCACTGGGGTTATCTATTCTACTTATTTTTATGTAATTGTATCCATCTCTGCCACGTGTGTCCCTCAGCTCCACAAGGGTAGGTAGGGATCTTTGTCTGTATCCCAGTCACCTAAACGATGACCTGGCACATAGTAGGTGGTCGATACATGTTTGTTGAATAAATCCAGGACCAAAATCCAGGTACTTTTCCTAATCAAGTCCTAGTCAGTCTTTCCAAAGCTCAGAGATGTCTTTCTAGTTCTTGGAATGAGATGAGGAAGAGGATTATGAGTTTGGTAGCAAATTCGGTTGTATGCATGGTTCTCACACTGCACATAGCATCTTACACTCCATGAGAGTCCACCCAGGGCAGGAGGCAGCAATCTTCCTGATGTGTGCATGAAGCTTTGAAGAGTATTCAATTTACAAATGGCCACTGCAATGCTATCCTGTTCCTTGTAATATCCGCAGAGTCGGGATCTGGTGGTGCAGAGTGGATCAAAGAGGGTGGAGTGAATTTAATAATGTATGATCACAAATGATCCACAGAGCCAAAATTTCATGTGAGAACTAGATAAGTGTTACTCCAGCTTAATTTTCTCTCTTCCACTTAAAACTCATTTGGACTCTGAGTCTGTTTTGAAAAGTTAAATTAATTCATTTTTATATTTTTGAGGCAGGGTAATGCTATTTGCCACAAATGCAAAATCCACAAAGATCAAGTATATTTTCCAAACTGCATTTAGAACATATACACTATTAGTAATTAATATTAATAATTCAATCTAGAAATTATTGGCTATATAATATCAACTAACTTAATGAGATTATAAAAATTAGCAACATCATTAAGTATTAGATGACCCTTCTAAAATCTACTAGTTTATGACAGGACATAAAGCCAAATACGATAATAAGAACCAATTATATTAAACACAGGCTTATCATTTGATCCAACTAAGAATATCACCATATGAATATAATAGATGAGTCCCCTGATGCAGGCAAAGTATATAAAGGCATACACATACATATGTAAAAATACTCATACACTGCACACATACATATATACATTTATTTGGGCTGCTATGAGACAATACCATAGACTGAAGTGGCTTATAAACAACAGAAATTTATTTCTCACAGTTCTGGAGGGTGAGAAGCCCAGAATCATAGCTGTGACAGATTTGGTGTCTGATGAGAGCTAGCTTCCTGGTGCACAGATGGCTGTCTTTTCTCTGTGAACTCACATGATGGAAAAGAACAAGGGACCCCTCCTGGGTCTTTTTTTTATAAGGGCACTAATCCCATTCATGAGGGTTCCACCCTCATGAACTAATCACATACCAAAGGCTCTGCCTCTAAAAACCATGACATGGGGATCACCATTCCACATATGAATTTTGAAGGAATACAAACATTCAGGCTACAGCAAGCTCCTCCTCCATTAGGCACTGGGGGTAGAATGATGAAAAAACACCTGGTCTTTGTCTTCATGCAGCTTTTAATCTAGTGAGAGACAGACATTACTAGAAATATGGAACTACTGACTATGATAACTGATGGAAAATTATGGAATGCTACAGAGAGAAGACAGCATTATCTTGTTATTACTTTTTTTTAAACAGAAACATACAAAATATCAGTTTCTTTAAACCATAGATATAAGTCAAACATGACAATACCTTTCTTCAACTACATAGTTGCTACATTAGATACACACCCATATATAAACATATGTGTGTATATATATATGCATACATAATGGTTATAAATAGAAAAGGCAAGGAATGAAATGATTATAGATTAATATACAATTTCTATAAATTCCTTCATCTGGATTCAGAAATATGTATATTTTCATACCAACTTTGCATCTGCTAGCCCTGCCCTAGTCTTCCCTGCATTTGTGTGTCCTTTTGAGAAAATCTGCAGTCACTTAATAAACATTGGCCTCTTTCATGCAAAGCATTGGGTTACTCTCTGAGGAAGGACAGACCATCTCCTCAGTGAGCTTGCTGACAAGAGTATCAGCACAAGAAAAAGGTGACAGAAAGGAGTAAAATAAGTAGTAAACAGAGGGAGAAATATAGAGAAAGAGTAATTAGCTACTAAACAAAAAAACTCTTACTATTTAGAACTTTATATCCATACTCACTGAACTTTTTTATCATGTAGATTTAAATCCATAAAATACATCTTAAGAATATTTCTAAACTTGTTATTGAGTACCCTAGAACGCTGATTCTGTGTTATGCTATAAAGCATATTAAAGCAATACAGTTTAGACTATTTCCAGGTATAAAAACCTACATTTAATAATCTCTTCAGGTAACAACAAATTCATACTACCAGCTATCGCTTTCTCTGTTCCATTCTGGGTGCTGAAATGGGCAAATCATGCGGGAAGCCAATAATTATTTGGAAACTTTCCCAAGTACCCAGAAAATCCATTAAACAGAGAAGCCTTTCCCTTTGGTTGCAACTTTGCAAGAACGAGTGTTGACTCAGCTAAAGCACTGACTTACAGCTTAATGGCTTAACGTTAATTTTAACATGCTATTTCTCTGACTTTACTAGATATCAAGAAAAAAATAGATTTAGATTTCTTTATTGCTTTGGCTCTTTATTTTAAACATAAAGTGGAAAATTACTGTTTCAGGAAAGTCTTCTGGCATAGAAAAATCTACCAAAATGCTAAGTTAAAATATTCAATTAAGAGGTTATCAAAGTGATAATACACAGGGGGGATAAATCTTGGTTTGGAAATATTTTTATTTCAAAATGAAGACACTGAAAACATAAGAAATCTAAAAGTTCTATAAAACTTCTTCAAAAATATTTTGTGTGTGTTGTAGTAGCAATAAACATGTGTGCCCCCCAAAATGATTATCAAGTAGCCAATACAAATAGTAGCCATTTTAATCTTGTTTTAATTATACATGTTGGTTACTTGACTTCAGCGTTGACTCAGTGACTAATTACCACATGTGTGAGTTCTGAGCAGTATGTTTTCACACACTTACAGATTACTCTGTGAAGTTTATTGAACAACTTAAACAAGAATTCTCCCTACCTTTCCCAAACATTGTCAACTCAAAAGGGACAGGGACATTACAGATAAAAACACAGAAAGTCCACAGTCCATCGCATATGAAATTAACAAGGCGTCTTAGAACAGGGAGCGTTCACTACAGTCAAGTGTGTCAATTAGGTAAAGAAGGTGGGAAAAAGAGGAGTGTCTTACTTTGTTTCTAAAAGAGACTATAAATTTAAAATAAGAATACCATTGAAAACATATCCTTGAAGTGAGCAGATTCCCACTTCTAGATGATTCTATTTGTAATGGTGCTCACTTTGCCTCCTTGCTTTGCCTTGTTCCTAGAAAGCACTGGGAATGATGTTTGTGTATTTGGCCCAGAGTTACTGAATGCTGGTGAAGGCACAGGTGAACGAGAGATACGGCAGTTAAAGATAGGTGTCTTTACAAGTCGCAATAGGCATTACGTAAATTTCTTACATTCTTAGTTATATGACTGTATTTTGTCACTATGGATTTATGATTATCTGTGACTAATAATGTTACTAGGAAAAATAATTAACATTTTCACACAAGGGTCTCTTTTTTTCTGGTTTTTTGCTTTTTTTTTAAGAGGAGAGGGGTAAATTTTAAAATTTTCTTCCCTAGTGTAATGTGGGTTATGAGTAATTCTTACTTTCTCTTGAAAAGTGTCATAAATTATGCTGACAGGCTTTAAATCTCCAAAACCTGCATATGAATATTTTTAATTCTCACTTTGCTTTGTCTTTTATGGCATAATCATTAACAAAGGGTCTTATGGCTTAAAGTACTGAAAAGCTGATTAGATGGTTAGTACTGTACTTCGCTGAAATTATTTTCATGTAAAAAAAATACCTTATCCTAAAAGATGAATAAAGTAACAGGTTTTTATAGACTGCCCACAATATATTAAGATCAACCTTGCTTCAAGACCAAGCTTCTTGAACTTTTCTTATATCTATTTAATATTGGCCTGTATAGTAATTAAATCAGTGAAACAAATGAACTCATAAACAATTAATATAAAAGTGTTTTTAAGGGAAAAAATGTTATGAGGGGGGCCCCAAAGGGTCATGGGATGAATCGCTTTAGAGGGGAGTAAGGAGGGGTTCTGTGAGGTGAGATCTGAATAGTAAGCAGGAACCAGTCACATCAAAAGCTAGGGACAAAGTTCTCCAGGTAGTGAGTGAGAAATGAAAATTCTCTGAGATGGGAGTAAACATCGTGTTTTCAAGCTGGAAAGAAGCTGGGGGGACTGCAGTCTCACCGTGATGAGAGTATGGTTTAAGATGAGGTGGAAAGAGTAAGCAGGAGGAGACCATAGTACTTTATATTTGGTCTATAGTACAGAGGTCAGATTTTATTCTAAAAACATTGAAAAATGGTTAAAGATTTTGAGCAAGAGAGTGCTGTAAGATGATTTACGAATACAAAAGACTACATGACTACTGGATTATGGGGCGCCAAGAGCAAAGGTGAGATCTTTCAGAGGGTTTTGAGGTAGTTTAGGTGAGAAATCATAGTGGTGTGGACCAGGATGCTAGCAGTAGAGATGGGTGGTAGAGACAGATGGAGATCAACCAATTAGGGGGACAAAGAAAAAGGAGGTAGAGATGGCAGCACGTGCTGACAGACTGGATATAGAGGTTAAGGGAAAGGGATATATCAAACACACCTTCTAGATTTTGCCTTGAACAAATGCATGGATGATGGAGGCATAAATAAATTGAGGAAGATCGGGGAAAGGACAGGTCTGGGCAGGGGAAGAGGGACTCAAGTTGTCCCTTCGGCATCCAACATATGCCCAGCAGGTAGATGGATTTACTCATTTGGTACTCAGGGAAAAGTACACTGCTAGAAAGTTTTGGAATCATCAGCACACAGTGCTATTTTTGGCCATGGACCAGCTGAGAACGTCTGGAGAAGGAGGAAATGAAGGTAGAGATAAGGAGCTAGCCTGGTCTGAGCTTTGGAGACCCTTAGCACCAACAGGTAAGGTGAAAAGAGGATGCAGATGTCACATATTTATTTTTTCTCACGTAATTTTTTTTTAAATCTAAATTAATTGCAAGCATTTAAAAATAGGAGACATTTGCATGAAAATCTGCATTTCTGGCATCTGTTGTAAAGTCCAAAGACCTGCTATTTTTCCACCGGCATTCGCATTGGACAACATCAGCGGGAACCAATACCCTGCTCCCCTTCAGAATGGAGCATGCGTGCACAGCACTGGCATGGTCTGTTCCACTCCCTGGTGTTCTCAGCACCATGGTGCACCCGTCACTTCCCTCAGCCCTGCTGCCCACCTGGGTATTTGCGTTCAATTTAGCTTTCATTTGTTTCGGTTCTCAACACTTGACACATTATAGGTTATCAATTTCATTGTTTATTAAGAAGCAAAAGATCCCTTTTGCCTCCACGATTGATTCTGTGATAGTATTATCTTGATGTCTTGCATACTGAGTGAAGACATTAACCATACCAGTGTATAAAACCAACAATGTCTTTTCTGCAAATTATGGATAACTGGACCTTACATCTCACCACAAAGTGGAAGTGGTCTGAGCAGAGTCAAGTAGATTTGAGCTCTAGCCCTTTACCACATAAAGACACATTTCCAGTAATTAAAGAGTGTGTGGTTAATTACAGCCAAATGAAGAAGAATGACTCATGCGAATGTTTTGGTTTCCCCGTACCCTTTGAAGGAAACCTGTATTACAATTAAAATCTTGGAAAGTGTGTTTATATTAAGAATGCCATTGACCATATTAGTGAAATATTCAAATTTTATTTTTCATTTTTTTCCTATAACATATTCCTTAATCTATCACTGTGATAATCCAATTTGGTTTTTTAGTCTAAAATTATAAGAATTAATTACTATTTTTTTATGCATAAGTCTTTGATAACATAGATAAATTTAAACTCTGAAAACTATTAACCAGAGCAGATAACCCTGAGTTGACAACAATACTGTCTCTAGTTCTGGGGCGAGTTATATTGGACTTAGCAATGGCAATAATATTAATCAGTGAATATTAACATTTAAAACCACTATGTGTGATGCACAAGAGAAAATGCCCTACCTAGGTCATCTCATTTAGTCCCCACTACAGTTCTGTATGAAGGTGGTTATCCCCACTGAAGTTGAGAGAGGTTCAAAGCTTGCCCCTAGTCATATGGTTATTAAGTGGAAAGCTGAGATTCAAACTCAGGCAGGCTGATTCTCATGCTCCTAATACAGCTTCCGCCTAAGCCTTTTCTTAGAGACTGTTGAGTCAATCAGTGGGTAAAAATGGCTCTCATTTTATTCCATTCAATTGATATAAATATGTCTCAGAAGAAATCAAATCACTATAAAAAAAAAAGTTCAGTGTTGGATCTTGGAGAAACTATTCTTTTTTTTTTTTAAGATTTTATTTATTTGACAGAGAGAGAGACAGTGAGAGAGGGAACACAAGCAAGGGGAGTGGGAGAGGGAGAAGCAGGCCTCCCGTGGAGCAGGGAGCCTGATGCGGGGCTCGATCCCAGGACCCTGGGGTCATGACCTGAGCTAAAGGCAGACACTTAACGACTGAGCCACCCAGGTGCCCCTGGAGAAACTATTCTTATGAGAGGTATTCCTATTTCTTTTTTTTTTTTTTTTAAGATTTTAGTTATTTATTTGAGAGAGAGAGGGAGAGAGAGCAAGAGCGATTGCACAAGCAGCAGGGAGTGGCAGAGGGAGAAGCAGGCTTCCCACTAAGCAGGGAGCCCGACCCCGGGTCAATCCCAGGACTCTGGGATCATGACCTGAGCCAAAGGCAGATGCTTAACCGACTGAGCCACCCAGGCGCCCCTAAATTCTGTTGTCTTTTAGCGCTCCATACAGCACCTTTCTTCTACTACTTTGTGAGTAGTTGGTCTTACAATTCAAGTGAGACAATTTGCCTGGATTTTGTGTTGTGTATGAAGATACATGGCCGAAGGCAGACACTTAACTGACTGAGCCAGCCAGGCGCCCCAAGAACCATTCCTATTTCTTGGAGAAACCTGACCACCGTGGTGATTCTTAGGAGTTAGAGGAGCAAGGTGGGGTGGTGACTGCAAATGAATACATGCCATCCCTATCCGCAAATGAAGACTATCTGGAACCCCCAGGGAAATGGAGGAGACATGAAGAAGTTGGATTATATAGATATAGATTTGGGGTTTTTTGAAAAGTCTTCAAGGTGGTGTTCCTGAAGTCTCTCCTGTCCTGTTAAGCACTAGTAGGTTAGAAGAATCATCAAAAGTTGATGAGATGTGGATTTCTCCGGAACCAATGCCTTCTAGGAACTGTCTTCAGAAAGAGCACAGGAAAGAAGTCAATGTCGAAGATAGAAGCCGGTTCGCATACCTGCCACACTCTGGACCTCAGTAAATGTTGGGCAGTAAGAGCCACTGGGAACTCACAGTGTGCCAGGCACGACGCTAAGTTCTCAATGAATCACCTCACTTAACTCTCATAAGAAACCTAGGAAGAAGGTGGCTTAACTCCATTTTACTCATGAGGAAACTGAGTCACAGAAAGGTTAAATAACACAGTTCGAGAGTCCATAAGCTTAACCAGTAAATTATGACTGCCAAAAAAACAGATGAAAGAATCATGAACGTGGAAAAACAAAACCCACAAAGAACTTAGCAGACAGTTAAACACCCTCATCACACTTTACTTCTTCCTGCTAGAAAAAAAAAGATGAAGAAGAGACGGAATATCTTTCAGGATACTAACACAGCTTCAGGTTTACCTCTGAGAACAAAGAATTTTAAACAGTGGATCCCCTAAAGCTGCTTGGAGGCTCCCAATGCTTGTTTCAAGCAAAGAAGCTCACCTTTTATCAGATTTATGTGGCAAATTTTTGTCTAAGACATCCTGTGGGAAGAAAAAGTTCTACCATCCCAGAAAAAAAAAAAACAACAACAACTTTTTTTTTCCAAATAGTGCCATAGATCAACCTCGAGGCTCCAAAACAATGATAACATTTATCCTTATTTTTTACTATGAAACTTGGATAAAACAATAACATGGTACACATTCATGATAAACATTACTCAAAACAATACTATAGTTTGGTGTTGGGCAGTTTCCCATTACAGAATCAATTTAGCTCTAAGGCAAGGAAGGCAGATGGATATGGTCAATACCCAAGAGCATGCCGTGAGTGTTTTCACCACAAGCATTTTTGCTGCAAACATTTTCATGGTCTGATTGGTGGTAAGGCAATTGTGCCATAAAAGATAAAATCACAAAAAAAAAATGTTTTAAAGGGACATTCATGGGGTGCCTGGGTGGCTCAGTCCGTTAAGCATCTGCCTTCAGCTCAGGTCATGATACCGGGGTCCTGGGATCAAAGCCCTGCATCAGGTCCCTGCTCAGTGGGGAGCCTGCTTCTCCCTCTGCCCCAGCTTGTGCGCATTCTCTCTCCCCCTCTATCAAGTAAATAAATAAAATCTTTTTTAAAAAGGGACATTCATTTAAAAGGATATAATGAAACATGGAATATGAATAATAAAATTAAAAAGATTTTATTATGAAATACAAAATATTTGAATACATTTAAAATGTGTGTAGAGTCATGGCAAATCTGAGCAAAGAAATGATTTTATTCTGTGGATTACACCTAAGCACTCGTCTTCAGAGTCTTTCATTCATGGTATTATGCCTTTTTGTGTGTGTGGTATGTATGTATGTATTTATTTATTTTGCTCTTGGTTCATTTCCTTGTTCAGCATCTTACTTTTTCTTTCTTCGATAAAATGTCTTCCTTCATTAAGAGACTGACCAGTTTCCAAATACTTGGATGCATATTTGTAACTTAGGTGTTTTTTTTTTTTAAAGACTTATTTATTTTTTATATATATATAGAGAGAGTACACGAGCAGATTCCCTGCTGAGCACGGAGCCCCACAAGGGCCTCTATCCCACGACCCTGGGATCATGACCTGAGCCAAAATCAAGAGTCAGCCGCTTAACCAACTGAGCCATACAGGCGGCCCTGTAACCAAGCTTTGTGTTGCATTGTAAAAGCCTGCTACATTGTTGTTAGTTCTTGGCATATTGTTACCTGTCCCTTAATAGACATTCCAAAGTTCTATGGGAAACATGGGTTCAAACTCTGTGTCGCTGTACGAAGGCTAAGATTTATATGACATAAAATGGAAATATTGCATCAGTGGAGAAATGAAACCAAACTGTCCACCAATTGACAAAACCAATCAAACCAAATGGGCAACCAGTTGTTTTGTTGTGTTTTGTCTTGTCTTATCTTTTATGGCAAAATTGCCTTATGGCCAATTATTTATGCAGCTAAAGATTTGCTGCAAAAATGCCTGCTGGCAAGCAAGGCTCCAGTGAAAACCCCCTAGCACCAGTCTGTCTACCCGCAGGAAACTAGCACCTTCCACAGTGTGTCTTACACATCCAAACCTGCCATGTGGCAACAAATACCACAAAAATAAGGAACCATTTTTAAACCTGGTGCAGTTTTCTCAAATGACTCATCATGAAGCTGACAATTGAGTCTCTGCCTACCAGTTTGGAATGTCAGGAAGGAATTAGCTTTTTCTTCAGAGTGATGAAAAAATTTTGGTAGTTTCTCAACACTGTGAAAGTAATTAATGCCACTGAATTCTACACTTAAAAATGGTTAAAATGGCAAATTTCATGTTATGTACATTTTTACCACAATAAAAAGAATTCAAATGATGTTGGCAGAGTTTTTTTCTTAGGAGAGGAGTATTTTTTTTTAAAGATTTCATTAATTTATTTGACAGAGAGAGACACAGCGAGAGAGGGAACACAAGCAGGGGGAGTGCGAGAGAGAGAAGCAGGCTTCCCGCGGAGCAGGGAGCCCAATGCGGGGCTCAATCCCAGGACCCTGGGATCATGACCCAAGCTGAAGGCAGACGCTTAGCTGACTGAGCCACCCAGGAGCCCCAGGAGAGGAGTATTTTTAATGTCCTTGTTTAGCCATCTAAAATATATTGCCCACTTTTCTTTTTTTTTGCGTTTTACATTAGTTTAGGAAATTCAAAAATCTTGACCCTAATTCATCCATACCCCAATGAGAAAGTAACCAACACTAACACTGGTTATTTTGCACAGTCCACAATTCACTATAAAAAGACAAACTTCAATCCATAACACCTTCTCTTTTTTCCATCACGTGTATTTCTTTGGCCATGAACTGCCATAAAAAATGATTATACTTTTAAAAGAATTAAGAACAATAGATAATAGTCCAATACCGTATTTCTACGTTGTTTTTCTGCAGCTAATTACTTGTATCCTATTGTCTGGAAGAGTTCATCTAAATGACACAGCAATACAAAGATGAGTTGTTTGGTCATGCAGTAGCTTTCATAATTTGGTGAAACTGAGTGATGTCCTCTGGATTTCACAGCAGAATTTGTAAAATAATAATGAGGCCCTGCTGTTTCCCCTGGAGACAACTATGGTCTTTGAAGGGTATCAAATCTTTCAAGTCATGGTCACTGACACTCACTAATAGAAATACGAAATTTCTGTGACTTACAAATTAAACTTTTAAAAAATCCAGTCCTTTAAAAAAAAAAGAAGGTAGCAGGAAGGGAAAAATGAAGGGGGGGAAATCGGAGGGGGAGACAAACCATGAGAGACTATGGACTCTGAGAAACAAACTGAGGGTTCTAGGAGGGAGGGAGGTGGGGGGATGGGTTAGCCTGGTGATGGGTATTAAAGAGGGCACGTACTGCATGGAGCACTGGGTGTTATACGCAAACAATGAATCATGGAACACTACATCAAAAACTAATGATGTAATGTATGGTGATTAACATAACGTAATAAAAAAAAACAGTAAAAAAAAAATAAAAAATAAAAAATCCAGTCCTTCCAAAATGAGCATATGTATACTGCCTAGTTTTATTTATTCTTTTATATTTTTTATTTAAAAAAAAAAGGAAAACAAGCAGTGCTCATTCTGATGATCGAGTTGTATTTTTATCTTTTGCATTTTATTTGCTTTGCAACTGCCTATTGATCAAACAGGTTGATTTAAACATTACTTTCAAACTGCTTAAGTTTTTGCATCCAAAGATGAGATTTGAGACTTACTCTAGGCAAACCAGGTGCAAAGTTGGTCATCGGCACTCATGCTCAGTTCCCTTTTCTGCTCTTTGTCCCTGCGCTCTCCCCTCTCCAGCTGATGTGTTTCCTGGTTCATCCCCATCATGACTACCCGCCATGGGGAGCCTGACACAAATTCCAATGTCAATGTTTCCATCAGGCAGACCAGTCAGCGAAACACCCAAAGATCCTGACTCACTGACCAGTGCTCCCTCCTATGTCTTTTTTGTTCTGCAAGAGGCCACGCTCGCCAAAATACTCAGTGTTGTATGATCTGCAGTGTCAATCTTCTAAAAACAAGCAAACCAACAAAAAACATTGTTCTCAAAGCCATGCTGGTGGTATAGATTAATGAACACTGATGGCGCTCAGTCACTCGATGTGTTACACATTATACACATCTTTCTTAGGCTTTCAGCCATGCACTTCTGGCATTGATTACTTCCACGCCACAGCCCCCCCCACCGCCCCCCCCCAAAATAAGAATGGTAGAATTTTATACATTCTGGCAGGCTTGTTAGAAAAGTTATTTTGTGGGAAATCAGTGGATTTTTGGTATCTGCTCTATTCTCAATATTATACCACATAAGTCATCATCCACTCATAAAAAAAAATCACCTAAAAAAACCAGAAGCCTACACTACTAAAATACTACAAGATGAGGTACAGTAAACCACAGAAAAAAATTAGAAGTCCCAGTCCCTTGTACAAGACTTTTGATCTTTGCTTTAACTCTTTAATTTATGAAACACTCAGACCTTGTATTCATTCTGGAACACCTTATGATTATGTGAAACCACAGAATAATTTCTACATCTCCTTTATGACACAGGTGCATTTTATGTATTTTTCACCCCACAGGATTCAAAGCTTTATAAGAAAGTAGAAGGTTAACGTATGCCAAAATTATCCTCGTTATCAGGCAGTATCATATTTGAGAAAAACTGGAAGATCTATGCAGTAGGAACAGTTAGCCAGGAGTGCATGCTCAGCTTTTGATCAGACATGATTCTAAGTGCTCTCTGTGTCTATGAGGTCAGCTATATATGATAGATGCTCCTACCCCTAATTCACAGATAAAGAAATTGGAGCTTAGAGGTTGCACAACTTGCTCAAGGCTACAGAGCTAGTAAATTGAGGAGGTGAGGTTATAACAAGGTGTCACATTGCAACCCTTGTCCCTAACTACTATAATACCCCTTATCCCTGTGGATTTGGACATTAGTTTTGACTTTAAAGTAAAAATCTTGTGAGAATCATGAAACTACAACCTCCTGAAGCTCTGTATCGGGTCTCAGCTCAAGCCTTGGAAGTGTCCTTCCAGGTACGAGGTAGGAGTTGTTCCCTACAACCTTCAAGCATTACTGAGCAGTCTACAGCACTTTCCTCCTCCTGGAAAGAGGACACGTGGATGCAGCCATTAGGGATATTGAAGGGGGAAGATAACAGGTAGGGTAGAGTTGGAGAGATTTACCTTTCATCCCTTAGGATTCTATGATCCTAAATAAAAAGATAAAGAATAAAATATAAAGGAGATGCCTAATGAGCTGGATTTATGATTCATTTTAATTCAGCCATTATCCTCTTATTTTATTATCTATTCCAAGAGAGGGCATTAATGGTTTTGTTAAACTTTTCAGTTTCTGAGGATTGGGGCTGACTTATAAATGAAATATGGCCATTTTAAAATACTCATTCTGATTGCTGTATGTTAAAAATATAACCACTTGTCTATTTTTGGACGCTTCTTATTTTAAAATCTGAATTCTGTGTACGCCGTTAACTAAGTTAAGTTATGGGATCTGTCCGGAGCTCCTCCTGAGCTGTGTATCCTAAATGATTAACGGCCAAGATTCACTCAGTTCCTACCTGCCCCAGGCAGGAAGGGCTACAGGGCTTCATGAAAGGCAGCTTTTGGCAAGCTTCGAAAGCTGTGTGTAGATGCTAAGGTGTGTCTGTGTCCGGGAGTTTTTATATTGCTTTCTCATTTTCAAATCTTGCACATCCCCAGGAGATCCTGTCAAGGTCAAAAGCACAGTAAGCTAACCGGGGGAAACCCCAGAGAAAGCCAAGATGTGACAAGCAGAGCTGGCTCCCTGGAGAACGGCAGCCCCGCTGACTTGGCAGGATTGGACTATTGCAGTGCTCTCTGGAAAGCTAGCTCATTCTTGGAGGAGGGAGGAGGGAAACCAAAGGGCAAGGAAGAGAAAGGCGGGAGCGAGAAGATAGACTATAAAACAAGATGTAGCGGAAAGCAAAGACAAGAAGGGGTAGAAAGAGACTTAAGGGAACAAAGAAACAAATAATTATGTGGTTAATCAGGAAATAAATATAACTTTGGATATACTTTTAGCAATTAAGTTTTGAGGAATATATTTCAAAACTTGGAGTTGTTCTTGGGTTGTTTTTTTTTTTTAGGCATTGGCTAAAAATACCTTTCTGATGTCTACTCTTTGTGTGAAAATAAAATACATACATACTGCAGAATGACATATCACAAGTGTGTATTTGAATAGAAACCACAAATGTGAGGATATTCTAAGTTCTTTGGCCAGAATAGGATGAAAATTGATCATGTTGCTTTATAATTTTGCTGTAAATAAAATAGAGATTTATCGTATTAGAAAGCTCAAGTGGGAAGAGAAATTTGCCTACCTTGAAATTTTTTGGTTTGTATTGATGAAATTCATCATAATCTATGTCATTTCACTTGGTCTTGATTCCGCATTTTTGATATTTAAATGTAGGATAAAACAGAATTTGTTGTTAAATTATCAAACTTTGATGACTGTGGAGTTTTATATTCAGTAATCTTCAGTTATTGTAATTAACATCCTTCTTTTTATCAGTGGTTTACAAGACATGACTACCTTGTAGGTGCCCTCTAGGTATTAGAGGTTACCTTTCTATGTGGTTCAAAAAATATTACTGTACAAGAATGCAGAGAAGCTTATCACCCAACGCTACTCTTTGTCAGATACCCTGTATGGGTAGCATGTTTCATTTTATTAAAAAAAAAAAAGCCTAAAAGCATATTAATGGTTCTTCTTCTTCTTCTTTTTTAATTATAGCAGAAAATGGCCCCCGTCTACTCGTGGAAGCAGAACAAGCCAGGGTGTTCTCATACAGAGGTGGCAATGTTACACTGCCATGTAAATTTTATCGAGACCCTACAGCTTTTGGCTCAGGAACCCACAAGATCCGAATTAAGTGGACCAAGCTAACTTCAGATTACCTCAAGGAAGTGGACGTTTTTGTTTCCATGGGATATCACAAGAAAGCCTATGGAGGCTACCAGGGTAGAGTGTTTCTGAAGGGAGGCAGTGATAACGATGCTTCTCTGGTGATCGCAGACCTCACCCTGGAGGATTATGGGAAATATAAGTGTGAGGTGATTGAAGGATTGGAAGATGACACTGCTGTGGTAGCATTAGATTTACAAGGTAGGTATCTATAAATCATTTTAAACTTGGAAATGATAATTAATCATTTTTCATGACAAGTAATGTCTAGTGGTTACCATAGTGATAATGTGAGAAATCAGAAGTCCATGCATAGTGGGTTTCTTTTCTTTTGTATTTTGCAGTCTGTCAATGATTCCAGCTTTCATATTTGAAATGTACACACAATGATTATACACAAAATTGAAGCTATTTGCAAGTAGGAGAAACGTGCAGTGGAACTGAATTACTAATATTTGGAAATGGCCTTACGCTATTCAAAATTTAAATCTTATGACATGGTTATGGAGAAATTCAGATAGGATCCATTTTTATTATGCTTCTAAAATTATCTCAGTTTCAAAATAATGGCAACTTTTGTGAAGGACATCTGCTAACTAAAATACGTGTAACTGTATTCTATAAAGTAACTGTGAAATCTTAACAAAAAAGTGCCCTCCAAGTTTATTTAAATAAGTAAGAAGTAAACTCTTTTAATGGTCCAGAGTCTTTTAGACACCAAATACCAAACAATATAGGCATTCTGGGAGAATTATTTTTTAAGTATGTAATCTACTCAGTAGGTTCAAAAACCAAAATGTAGAGAATGCTAAACAATAAAGTGTGCTTGCTGCCCAAAGCCCACCCTCTATATGCCCCACCAAGAGGGAAACTCTTCTCTGTTTCTCACGCATCTCAAAACATCTTATGTTCACGAATTTCAGTGTTTCTCTACACTGAAGGATGAATTTTTTTGGCTACATTGATAGAATACTTTCCTTCCTTATGCACATAAACTATAGGTGTGTGTTTGCTAGAAGCTCCTTTCACATCCTAGGACAGATTTGTGCCTTTGGGAAAGAATCTGTTTGGTCCACTGGAGTATCACTGAAGAGTTGACCTTCTGAATCCCACAGAATCCCATCACACGTATGGAGACTTATTAGCTTTATGTATCTAATAAATTGCACGATGTCATAAAATACATTTTTGTGACCTTCTCCTGTCTCTCCTTTTTTCTCTTGTCTCTCTTAGTTGTAGTTCTTGGCTCCTGATTACATACCACCTTGTACTTTCAGTTTTTATTGAGTCACATGAATATCCATAAACATTGGCATTATTCAAGATGAAAGAAGTGATGGCCTTAGAGAAAACAGTTAATCATCAAATATTAATGACAGCCAATTTTCCTGATCGAAGGGGCATCAGGCAGTGGACAGACCCTCAAGCTAGTAGTACCAACCAAGACTTTTATGTTAGTACCAACTCTACCAGTATGAGTTTTGTAACTGGGGCAAGTTATTTAATCCTTATACCTGGCTTCCTCAACTATGAATAACAGGTTGAATGATATTACCTGTTCAGTTACTTTTTCATCTAAAGTTCTGTTTATATACCATGTATTTCCTAAACCTAAGTAATTCACCTGCCATACTTACTGTCTCCCTACATTTATTTTAAAATGAAATTTTAAGTGAATAGAAAGCAGTAGAACTTGCCAGAAATAGAAGGGAACCATAAAAATAAATACAACGAATATAAGATACTTCCATATTCCACCTGGATACCTGCTTGCTAATAGCTTTGAGCATGGAGCCTGCTATACCTTTGTTTAAAAAGGAGATTTACAATGTGTCAGAGGATGATGCACTCCAAGGTCAAACTGTATTCCAGACATAATTAGAGGTGTTGAAGAGAAACTGTAAAGAGTAACTTTTTCCTGCCTAGGCCCTTCACCATCCCAAATCACCACGTTTTCCATGCTATTGGAACACTTCCCTACCATATAACCCATTAGCATATGAGCCAAGGAAATGTGTCCAAGAAACCAATTGAACTGATAAATATTTTTATAAGTACTGTTTCAGTGCCAGGAGATGTGAAGATTTCCAAATCTTGGTTTTTTTCATTCATTAGTCTGACAGGCTACTAAAGATTCTAATATACTTTCAAGAGTAAGAATCTTAAAATAAGGCAGAAATTATTATCTTGTAGGTCAACTACACTTCAGATACAATAAATAAAGTAAATGAGGTAGAATTTGGTTATAAAGTAAGCGGGTACAAAGCAGTTGCTATAATCCCATGCGCTGTGCTTGGCTCACTTTCAGGAACCTCCCCCCTCCTCCCGACAGATGAGACTCAGGGAGGACTTCTTTTCTAAGGCAACATGGCCAGTAGTAAGAGCTAGAACTGGAATCTGATACCAAGGACACTGGAAGAAGCCTACGCTTTTATCCACTGTGATCTGGGGGCTCACAGGAAGGATTCTCCGGTGGAGAGAAGACCAGAGACCTCGAACAGGCAGAAGGGCAGCCACCAGCTGCAGGGGATTCTTAACGGCCCCAGAGGGACTTGGGTGACAACCTACAGGCTGTCTTTTGGTCACACGGCATTAACTGGTGCGCTCATGGTAGTGCTTCCATTCCCCTCCCTGCAGGTCGTGCATTTCCGTCTTTCTTGTGTGCTGCAGAAAGTGTAGAAGCAGCCATTAGCCAGAGGACCTGCCTTGAAATAGCTAACATTTTAACATGTAGCATTATACACACAAATCCATTTCTGAACAACTGAATAAAATACAAATCTTCAAAGAGTAAGATCCAAGTTCTGCTCCACAGCTGTGATGCTCTCCAAGCCCCTTACAGAGATTTCCATTATAGCTCTCATCACACTTTGTTTTGTAAAGGTTTGCCAACTTGCCTTCTCCACCCGTTAACTACAATCTACTCGAAGGCAGTCAGGGGCCAAGAACAAAGTTAGTACTCAGTAAAGAGCTTACAAGTGATTGAATGTTGGATACAACGGGTTAAAACTTTCGAATACACAAACAAAGCATGCACACCATGGAGAGGCTATGGAAAGGCCCGCAAAGGAAGGAACACTTGACTGGGGCCACGGAAGGTGAACCTGGTCCTTCCAAAGGTAGAGGGCATGAAAAAGCAAGGGACAGGACATCGTGGGGTTGAGAGAAATTTCTCAAAGGGAAAAAATGTGAACAACAGATGCCATAGAGAGTCTGCATCCACATGGACTGGTTTAAGGCTCTCAGCTTGGCAATAGGATAAGATAAAAATTGTTATCATAGCCAATTTCAAGCATTTGGAAAAACAGACTCATATACTGAATCCCCGTATACCATTGTCCAGCTTCAAGTTATCATGATAAAGACACCTTATTTTATCTTGCTTTATATAATCCCAATTGCACTGAATAATGTTCAAGAAAAACTCAGCCTATTATTTTCTCTACATATGCTGCAATATGAGATAAGGACTCATTTTTAAATGAAATTGCAAAAAAAAAATTTTAAGATAGTCACTGTAGAATAGCATTTGAAGAAGCTTGGTTGCTAACCTGAGGATAAACATTGAAAGTGACTTGGTAATTTCCACATAGTCTGAGACAGATGAGCAAGGTGCAGTGATTATATACCTAAGAGTTTAAGGGCTATGTGGCAAAAGAGATTTTGTGGTTATCCCTTAATACCTTCAACCCAGTTTTTTACTTTTTTTCATTATCAGTTACATTCTTACATGTGACCATCAGGCAAGTTTCACTCAAACTCCTTGTCAATCTTCTAATGTACATAAATAAGGCCAGGGAAGCATATCATTTTAAATGTCATGATGATGGTTTTTCAGCTGTACTTGTACAATGTTTTAAATTATATTGGTCCTTTAATACATGCTAAATGCTATGTTCTCCAAAGAATTTTTCCAATTAGGAAAAAAATCATTCTTCTTTAAGATGTCCAAATTATATGGTTTGTATTTATAGTACAAGATTTATTCTGTCTTGGATTCAAACTAATATATATATGTATATATATATACATGTATATATATAGTTTGCATATCAAATTATGGGCCCTTTGAAGGAACAGGCCACACCCCAAACCTGTATTCTAGAGCACCCAGCACAGTGCCTTACTCTTAGCTGTGACTGAAGAATTGTTTCTTTTTTTTTTTTTTGAATCATACTGATTCAAAATTTTTTTGAATTTTTTTTTGAATCATACTGATAAAAAAAATTGTAAGATTTTTTGAAAGACTGAGTTGGAGTTAGCTGTGGAAACAATTTTTTTCACATAGAATCTCCGATAGGGTAACACCCTCTGATTACTACCAATTACCCACACTGCTAGAAACAACACCCAACAAGATTAGCCTTATGTGACCATAACGAAGAGATTCAGGTCACTGGAAATTAATGAGTAGCTTGGTCTACAGAATTCATTCCAGCAATTAACAAATAAATAAGGATATGAAAAACGTGATACTTTTTTTCCAATCTCCCATTGTACTGGTTTTCTGCTGGTGAAAATGGGGCTAGATACACAAAAATATAGTCTGAGAGGTTTTAGAAATAGAAAAAAAATCAGATATGTGTATAGCACTGATAGGCAATAGAAGGGGCACTGAGGAAGGTAAAATTATACTCCATGGCATCTGTCTTTCTATTACTCAAGTTCCTGAAATTTACGTTAGCTTTATATGGGCTACGGTATGGACATCTTTCAGATGTCTAACAAATTGATATTTGCCAACAACTAGGATGAACTGGACTGTGCAATTATAAATATTAAAGAGCGTGTTTTCGAAACATATTTCTACTGACTAAACTACTCACATTCTTTTCCATACAATAGATCATCCTTATTAATTCCCTTTGTCGTGATGCATACCAGCTCTTCATGGGAAAAGAAACAACTTTTGATTACATTTTGACATATGAGTATAAAATAATCATACTTGGAAAATAATCACATGCCCTTCGTTTTCACCGATGGAAGTTTAACTTGTATTTTTGTAATGCTGGATGAAAGCAATAAACATCTGCTCCATAATTCAGCTGCAGGAAGTGCACGTTTTTCCACTGAGACAGGTTTCTGCGATTATAGTCTTAGATGTTGAAATCTTAACTCGCTGGAACTAAAAATAAGTAAATAAATAAAATACTAACAAACATGCAGTTCCAGAAATGCCCCTGCTTGTAAGAAACATCTGATTATTGAAATCTGTGCACCAAATGTGCACAGTACAGTGAAACTTTTACAACTTTGGCTGAGACACAGAAAATGACCTTGATTTACTTGGGATGTATTCTTTCCATAATCATCAAACATTAATTAAAATTCAAGTAAATATTTTGAATTAATATAATGATAAGTTGACCATTTATTTCTACAATTGAAAAATAATGAAGTTTCAGTACTGGGTTTCACTATGACTTTAAGAAATGTTTGCATGAAATTATGTTAAATTTGAAAGGAACTTAAAAATACATTACACTGAATTTGGAACTGAATCAATCATGGTTCAGTAACATTCAATGGTTAATCAAGAACCAACTACTCAAGAAAATTTTTTCCTAATGCCCATGAGAGTCCACCAAATAACACCACAGTGAGTTCAAACCAGAAAGGCTGTCTAGGTCTTGAAAATCATTGTAAATTAAAATATCCTGTTCCCTTCTTGAGACATTTGGGAAACGGAATCCAACCCAAATGGTTTCTCTCTCCAGACTGAAACACTTTGAGATTTTTCTCTCACTTAGGGTCTAGCTGCCAAGGAAATCTCAATTGGATAAATTAAATATTTTTATTTTCATTGGCATTGCTGGGGTTCTGAGGAAAGAGGATGAAAGGCATGAAGGGACAGGGAGAGCTATAGCAGTTCCTTCCCAGCGCTAACTGGGTTCTTAGCTGGATGCCTGGAAATAGCTCTTCTTAGATAGAACCATCTCAGGCTCCCCTCCACCCCCATCACTGCAGGGGGCAGTGGCAACTGAGAGAGTCTTTTCCTCCTTCCTTTTGGCGCTGATTCAGCTTACAGATCCTTCAGCCAAGAACCTGAGAAGGCAGGATGAGATCAGGAAGCCTTCCTGGATCCCTGCCTCTTACGGAACCATGCCAGCTGGACTACCCCAGAGGGACAAACGTGTCCTGCAGAGGCCTTGGGGGAACACGACTTGATTTAGGCTATTGAAATTTCTTCTGGTAGAGTCTTCCAGGACAATTTATAAAAGAAAACATTTCCTGTGTCCTGGTTACATGATGAGTGAATTGTACATTCATCTTGAATAGGGTCTGCGGTCTCATAAAACAGCCCTTGCGATATAACCCACCAAATTACTGTGTCAGTGGGACAACTGTTTATATTCCACAAGCTAAAGTATTAATTATTTCTAATTATAACCAAAAATCCAAGGCAAGACCTTGACTAACCACTCTGAATTAATTGTCTTTTACGGGGAGACATTTTGATGCAGGGGTCCTTCTGAAAGTCCAGCAAATGATACAAGTTTGCTTTCTGTTGATGTAATTCTTAGTGGTTCAATAAAATGCGCCCAAAAGTCAGGAGGTGGCTCAGTCACCTCCAGTGATTATTTGACCAAAAAGAACGCTTTGGGGAAGCCATTGCATCTTCCCAGGCAAAGTCAAGTGCCAAGTCACACTGTTCACATTTGTTAAGGGTTTTTGCCCAAATAGTTAACTTAATTCTTTGGCATTAACTCAACTGATGTTTATGCTGTATCCACCTTGTATAGGACAAGCTTTGGGAAGGTTTTTTTTTTTTGTAATAAAAATGTTTTTAAAAGCTGGTTTCAGTTGGCAACATATGAATATGGAAGCTGAAGAATTATTTTTAAATGAAAGCTCTCATTTTGGTTGTGCTGTTCAAGGACAGAAAAAAAATAAGATTAAGGGCTACCCTTAAAAGTTGAAATGGATAACAGAGCCAGGATACCCTTAATGGAATATGGAGTGAGGTATGCCCCCACTGTAAAGAACTGGCTTATTAATATGAAATAAGGCTGCTTAATTAGGTTTCTGTTAGATATGTAAACTCACTTTGGAGTTTCTCCAAGTAAGAAACCTCCTAAGTGAAAGTTACTTAGATAAGTAAGTTTTTAGGAGCATATGTAAAAGAAAATATGTATCTACATTTGAATCATTTGTTACCATATTTGTTTATACATTTAAAAGGCTATCCTAAGTGGGGCACCTATGTGGCTCCGTTGGTTAAGCATCCAACTCTTAATTTTGGCTCAAGTCACGATCTCAGGGTCTTGGGATCAAGCCCTGAGTCTGCACTATGCTCTGCACCATGGAGTCTGCTTGAGATTCTCTCTCCCCCTCTCCTTTTCCTCCCCCACCCATGGTACTGTCTCTCTAAACAAATAAATAAAGTCTTTTAAAAAACAGATAAAAAATGAAGGCTATCCTAAGCTAATTACTAATTATATAAGAATAACTACTAAGAAAAAGCATGGAGAATCCTGATAAATACCTTCTCTCTGAGCACTGTTTCTACATCCTCTACCACTATTAGTATTCAATATTGACTTTTTCCTAGCTGAAAAGGACTCAGTAGTAATCCATTTTAAGGTTATTAACAGAAGTAGCAGAAGGTAAATTCTCAAGGAGGCTATTTGAAAAAGATAATCTATGGGTGAATCATTCCAGAAAGGAGAATTTTAAGGCTTGTATTGAACTCTTAGCGAAAGGGTAAATCACTGAAGTCATCAAACCGCCTATCTCACTGTGAGATGCTCAGAGCCGAGAGGCTGTTTGTAGGGGAAAGGGACCACAAGAAACCACTGCAAGTTGACCAGAACCTGCAACTTCATCTGCTGGAGATTCTATTATGTTTTCACCAGTCAAGCAACATTTGCTCACAGTTGCTACTTTCTGTACCACTAATCCCTCGGTCTCTCCTTTGCACAGGTGTGGTATTCCCTTACTTTCCACGACTGGGGCGCTACAATCTCAATTTCCATGAGGCACAGCAGGCTTGTCTGGACCAGGATGCTGTGATTGCCTCCTTCGACCAGCTCTACAATGCCTGGCGGGGCGGGCTGGACTGGTGCAATGCCGGCTGGCTCAGTGACGGGTCTGTGCAGTATCCCATCACAAAGCCCAGAGAGCCTTGCGGAGGCCAGAACACGGTGCCCGGTGTCAGGAACTACGGGTTTTGGGATAAAGACAAAAGCAGATATGATGTTTTCTGTTTTACATCTAACTTCAATGGTAAGCTATTAACTGTACCACCTTCTTTCCTGTCCTGGGGACCAATATGTGCTGTAACACCACACTCAGTTTTTAATCTTATCTACTTAAAAAAGAAAAGGACACGGCTTTGATGTATCGCCCTTAGTTTGAGAAGATGCAATGTTCTTTAACGTCATAAGTTTTAAAAATACCCACGTGAGCAAAAGTGCGTATTTCCACTATTCCTAGGTGTTATTGCATCCGATTATAGTTAGAAAACAGTTTAAATTGACATATTCTATGGGGTCTGTTTCTTATTGACAAAGATGATGCTGCCGCTGTGTGTGATAGAGATGTGTACCCTGGGATACAGATCTCTTAATGGAAGTGAGAGTAGTCTCTATGTCACGCTCTCCTTCTCTAAATTACAAAGTCAATTATGTTCATAGTTGATCAGCAAAACTCAAATAAAGAGAAAGCTCAGAGTAAAGAGAACTTTGCAAAAAAATAAATAAATAAATAAATAAGTAGCAATAACACTGGAGATGAAAGCAGAAGAAAAGAGATCCAGGTTGCCTCCATGTCGATGATTGATCTGTTGCCTTCAGTGTAACTCCCAACCCTGTCTTGCCCCAACCAGAACCAGCCACACAATTTGTGGGGCCCAGTGCAGAATGAAAATATGAGTTCCTTGTCCAAAAACTATGAATTTTAAGATGGTGACAGCAGCATCTTCAACACGTGGGGCCCTGTGTAACTGCCCAGGTCACACGCCCATAAAGCAAACCCCGGCCCCATCATTTTCTATTTCACTTCCCTGGCGACATGCTTTGGGAAAAATAGCAAGGGATCAGGGATGAACCAACTTTCTGTAAAGGGCCAGATGATAAGTATCTTTGGCTTTGTGGGCCATGCGGTCTCTGTCACAACTACTCAATGTAGCTCTGTATGTTGTAATGCAAAACAGCCACAGACTGTATTAAACGGATGGCTACGGCTGTGTTTTAACAAAACTTCTGGGGACCCCTGTGCTGTAGTTTGTGGACCTCTGGTATGGACAATAGAGCCAACCTTCTAACTCATGTTCCCAGTGGCCTCTACCGATCCTCCAAATCACATTGTCTTAGTCTTGCCAGAAAGAACTGGCCAGCATTAATTTATACTTCAGTCATTATACTATATGTAATGGAGGGCGAGGAGACATCCCATTACAATGTGTAATCAGGTAAGAGAGTCTGATTATAGTCTACCTGAGACTCAAGTCTGAGGAAATCTTCAGTGTAGCACTTCAGCCAGTTGAGGCCATACTTTATACACTGTCTGCATCTTTAATATACATGGAAGGTATTTCAGTAATTAACTTTATTCAGTGAGTGGTTAAGACTCATTCGCTCTTTCTTGTGCAATCAAGAAATGGTTAGGTGTCAGGGCTCCCACTGAATAAATAAATTCATCCCCTTTGCTAGTAACTGAACAGACTGGGTTCACATTCTGGGTCTGCATTACTTATGGCAAGTGACTTCCTGTATTTTTTGCATTTTCATACTGTAGTCTTTGAATCAGAATAATGTCTTATTGATACCTGTAATGAAAAGGACTTGAGGGCTTTTGATTTTTTTTAAATGGACTTTTATGTCAGGAATGTTTTTTGATCTTTTCACATTCAAATTTTGCCTCTCCAGAAACTTGTGCTAGGGTTCAGTCTTGCTACAGCTAGAATTTAAATAGCTCTTGCTTTTAACATGGAATTCTGTCTTCTCTGGTACTACAGAAGGGCCCTTTTAGTCACTAATTAGCTAACAGAAACCGCATCTGTCATTTCCCTTCTCGGTTTCAAAGCTATAAAAGGGCATGTCTGAACACATACTAAGGGGCAAGGAAAATGGGAGAATGACCGAGGGGCGCTAGGTTTAACTGACAACCCTATGTTCCCCGAACTTGACAGACACTGCATCTCCCCCTTCCCTGAGAAACACTTCCGTTTGGGCTCCTTCCATCTCTGGGCTGCTCAGGGGCAGACAGGCCCCCTGACTCTCTCTGCTTCTCTCCACAGGCCGGTTTTACTACCTGATCCACCCCACCAAGCTGACCTACGACGAAGCGGTGCAGGCTTGTCTCAACGATGGTGCTCAGATCGCAAAAGTGGGCCAGATCTTCGCCGCCTGGAAACTTCTAGGATACGACCGCTGCGATGCGGGCTGGCTGGCGGATGGCAGTGTCCGCTACCCCATCTCGAGGCCGAGGAGACGCTGCAGTCCCACCGAGGCTGCCGTGCGCTTCGTGGGGTTCCCAGATAAAAAGCATAAGCTGTACGGTGTCTACTGCTTCAGAGCATACAACTGAGCGTGCCCCTAGAGCACATCAGTTTTAAAGTCATTAAGAACATGTGAAAGGGTTTTTTTGTGTTTTTTGTTTGTTTGTTTGTTTGTTTTTTTTCAACACGAACTCATGCAAGTTACCAAAACTGTGATAACCCTTTTTTACTTACTGGAAAGAGTCATTTTCATAAAGACCAATTCATGAATTTGTTTTTGTAAAGCTATCATTCAATATATATTATAAATTAATATAATTTTAAGGGAAGCGCTAGATAAGGAGGTTTTAGAGCCCAATTGTTTAGGCTACATCGTTCCCAGTGAAGTATCCTTTCATGAACGGGGCATGCAATAGCTTGAGGATTGCGAGGATTAAATTAAGGAAAGTACAGCTACTCAGAGCAGCAGTTTCCACAAGCACAAATTTTACACATTTGTACAATTTTGAAATGCACTACAATCTACAAATTAGAGCAAAAGATTTGAAATACAGGCTTCTTTACATAAACTGAGATTCTGAGAGGTTGCACGAAACTCAGTTTCACAAGGGAACAATCTACACTTTTCTAAAAGGTATTATTTCAAGACTCCAATAAACAGAACGTTTTAGTCTTTAAAATCCTGCCTTTTTGACCAAAAATAAATAAATAAATTCATATGAACTCCAATGCATAGTAACAAGCACAGTTAAAACTCCTTAATAACCCCATTTATATGAAGTATGAAACGTGAATACGCAGATAATATTTAACCAATGAGAGACTCCAATCTTCTTTTAATTGAAATGACACATACCTGAGAAGAATCGTTAAATCTTTTGAGTAGCTTTACTGAATTATATTTAAATTCTAAGGGCCGTCTGCTAAGCAGCATTAGCATCTACTCAGGGCAGTTATATAGATAAACTGCTGGACAGAAAAATTGTAAAATTTAGCAGCTTGGTTTTATGTTAGCCTATGAAATATATTGTCCTATAAAAATAACTTTAAACTATTTAATATTTCCTTCTTATTTACCTTCCATGAAAAAAATTTAAATCACAAAAGGAATGGATAACTATACACTTGCCTAACCAAGAAATACAGACCCAACTTTCAAAATTCCCATTACTCTTCTTTGTATATCTACTAGAAAGCCCAACTGGTGCCTGTGTGAGGGCAAATGAGTGAACAAAGTCGTTCTAAACCTCCCTCCATATAGAAAATGCGGTCAATGATGTCACTTTCCTTGCCGGTCATCATTAGGCTTAAATGAAACGCAGAAGCTCCCATCAAAGAGTTTACACTAAAATCTTCAGGGCTTTAAATGAAAGGGTAAGGCCAGCTTCAGAAAAACAACTTTAGACATTAGCAGCTCCAATATTAAATAAAGCTCTGTTTTCCTATATTTTTATGACTGTTGAGACCCTGCAGGGACCAATATTTGTATTCAAATTACATTTCATGGTTTCCCATTGTTTTACAATGAGTTCTAATAAATGGGCTTTAGTATAAGAATCCAAGTATGACATAGCTGGTATGCTTTCATCAATGTTTTTATGTAGATTTTCCTCCCATGAACATGAGTAAATAAACCTGTTTCCTGAATTGATTGTGGTTGCATTGAAAGCTCTGTAATAATTCTAATAAATTTACTCTATAGATATAGAGTTACATGTGTGGAAGGTATAAGAACAATTGGAAGCCCATGAAACCATAATTATATCCATACATTATCTAGAGAAAATATTGTAAATAAAAGCAGATCATTTCTTTTATCGAAGCATATCTGGGAAATTTCAGATGCGTTAATATTAAAAGAGGACAATGTATGCATGTACATTTTTACATTAGGTTGGATATGCAAATTGTACAAAAATATAAATCCAAAGAGATTGTAAAGTTTAACTCAAACACTGCTGATACAACTAGAACTCAAACTTCTAAATTAAAAATACCTGAATGGTCTAGGATAAGATGGATACACGATTTAAAGAGGGGACTATCTCCAAAATACCAACTTTAACACCTCAAACATGGGGGTTAGCATATTGGAGGGAGCCCATACTTGAGATTAGGACCCACATTACAAGCATTTTATCGGAAATGCAAGTGGGAACACATTTCTATTGAAGCAGATATGTAATCTTCAGTTATTGCTGCAGAACTCTACCTTTATAATATTAAGCATAGTAGCTTTTCTTAACTTTTGAATACTTACTAGTATTGGAATTGGTGCTGTTCAAAATCTCTGGAGTGACTGTTAGCTAATTAAAATCTATACTGATTGCACACCATTTTTCCATGCTTGTAAAAAAAAAAAAAAATCTTAACAGAATGAATACTGCTGGGCAGAATTTTTATCTTCTGACTTCCCCCAAAGGATCAGAATCCCCTTACTCCTTTGGACTCCTATCTGAATAAGGGTTTTTTTAAATGTTCTTATTTTACCATTTTTCCATCAATGTCTATTTTCCTACTTCATTCCCCAAGATATCTCACTGAGGATTTCTAAAAAAAGAAAAGCTATCCTAATACCTACAGTCCCTAAAAGAAACTTATCGCAGCACTGGCAAATTCAGAAATTACTCCTCAGACTTGGGTTCCAAGAGTATCAGAGGGATGAGATGGGAGTCTGGGTTAGGAAATCTTGTTTTGACCATTTTGTCCATAATTAACAGTTGTGGCCCATATAAGGAACAAAGTTGACTTGCAAATTTCACTGAGATACCTCCATTTGAGAATACCAACAAAAAGAAATGATTCACATGGAAAGAAGGAATAGGAATGAAAATAAGTCATATTAACACTGGAAACCACCTTTAAATGACTGCTGCCATATTTTATCACAGTAATTTTTAGTCAAATACGGTATTTGTAAATTTAAATCTTCTGTCATAGAAAGGGGGCCGGTACCTGTTTAAGCTTTATTTTATGCAATAATATAGTCACTTATTATTTTGGCAATTAGAAGTAGACTCAAAGGAGATTCCAATTTGGTTGCTGGCAGCCATACTGGGTTTCTTGATTTCAGCGCTCCAAAGAATACGGTGGTCCCATGGAGTAGCTGACCACTAAGGAGGGGAGGAGTAAAAGGGAATTTCCTATCAGTTTGCAGCAGAGAACGCATCAAGAAGGATCAATGGATAACTGACAAGAGTTTTGCTGAGAAGTGAACTGTAACAGAGCTCACTACTGCCAGAGCAGCTCTGATGTACAACAAAAGAAATGAAAAATTCAGAAGTCATTAAACCACCTGATTAGAAGAAAAACCAGTATTTAAAGGCATTTAATACCTACTGAATACAAATGTGAGGAGAAGAGCCAATCTGTATTACCAAAAAAAAAAATGTTTTCATTTTCTGTAAGATACAATGAACTGGTAAACAAACATTAAAAGGCAATTTTGTGTTACCACAGTATCTTTTGATTCGTCTGAGTTGTAGAATCTTAGCTATTAATCTTTGGTCAAACTCTATAAATACATTATTTCAAGAAAAGACATCTAACCCATCCTTGTTTTGATACATTTCAGTTCAGACTGTAAACAACATAACAAAATTTCCATTTCCTATTATTATTGCAAAGTTAAGGGGGGAATAAAGTGCATATCAATGGTAATGCTAAATCAGCCATAGTATATCCCAAAATCTATTGGCTTTTTTTCCTTTTTATATGATTCAAATCTTCATTTATTTTGCTCACCAGGTTAGCAATCCCAGAAATCTGTGGTATTGTTAATTAAATTAATATGTTTGACATGCTTTATGACTTCAGTTATTAGCATTGAATTGAAAGAAAGATTCTTACTTTCATAGTCAAGTCCTATACCCCAATAACAAGGAATATACCTTCCCTGAATTTTCAACATGGAGAATACTTTCTGGAGATCGCTGCCATATAGAAATCGCTTCTTGAGTACATGAGTCTATAGCTGGTACAATGACTTGAATGCAAACACACCCAAAACAGTTTGAGTCATTGACCTTCAAACAGAAAAGTACACTTTAAAATTTCTCCCATACTTATTTGGAATACAACGCACAACCTTGGAGAAGAAAGTACAAGAGTAAATATGAAATTAAATAATCTTTAAGTGCTTAAGTTCTGACAGAGATGAAAGATATCATCTTCGACTTTGCAAGCAAATCTCATGTATGACTATTGCCCGGTCAAATACAAAGCCTGCTTGGTACCAGTATCAAAGAGTCGTATGGAATTTCAAAGTGCTTAAATAAAAACAAGTTAAACTGTTCACATGTGATGCCCTTAGTTCCATACCAAGTGATAACGCCTAATACTGAGACTATTCTTGAGTAGAGCAGACCCTGTCCAGGATGGTCAGATATTCAAGGAGACTAAAACCAGTAAAGGATTATGGGGTAGTATGAGGGAGATAAGTAGGCACTAAGAAGAAACTGATACAAAAGTGTAAGAAAAGGATCTTTTCCTTTCGTGTCTCGATTTCTTGGGCTCTCTATTTAAAATTACTTAGACGTGCAGCTTTAGACATCTCTATAGTCTTTGCTTCTCTGTAGATGATCTATTTAGGAAACTGTCAGCAGGCTACGCAACCCAAGCTTAGGGAGGAAATTCACTACGCACACTTTTTTTTTTCACTAAGAAGCAAACAAAGCTTATTTATTTTCTCTATATTTCTTTCCAGCCAATAAAGTTTGTCACCTCCACAGCCACTCATCATCTGAAACAACTTGGGTCAGCCCAGAGGGTGATTCCATGTCTTTCTTGAAATCAACCAATTTTCTTTCTCAGCTTATCTCTGTCCACTGGGGCTGTTCAGCATCACGGGCTTCAGCTATTAAAAGATGGCTCTTTATTTAGTTTGTGTCTGACTACAGGCTGAGCTCTGTTTACTTAGGGAAATACTCCCATGGTGGAGAGAAAGCTCAGATTCCCCAGTACCTAACAATGAAAAACTACTGGCTTTAACAACAAATATGATTCTTGGATGGCAAAAGAATTCTAGGAGTATTTTATTGCCATCTTTTTTCTAAGGGCCCTAATCATCAGCTCTTCATCCTGCTTAAAATATCTGGGTTTTTAAAATTTGTTTGTTTTAAAGTGTTTCTCCTTCTGATTTTGATCAATAAAAATTCTGCCTGCCAAAACTCATATATGTAGAGAGCAGAAAAAGATAAAAAGCGATTGAGTTTGAGGTTTTAGAGTCTTTGAAAGGCTCTTCTTTGAAGATGCTGGGAATCTTGCATGTGAATCTAAAATGGAGCTTGCAGAACCACTCATTTATTATTCTGATAAATAAACATATTCCCGTGTAATGATTGCCATGAGCCCAGAGAAAAGATAAAGTCCTTTGTGGTTCTTCCTGTGTTTGAGTTCTGCCAAACTGAATATCCTTATTCCATGGGAAGATACTTAATCCTGTGATGAGAGCCAAATTTCAAATGGCTGAGAAGCAAGTTCTATTGTTCTGAAAGAAATAATGTTTTTAGGGGCACCTGGGTGGCTCAGCCAGTTAAGTGTCTGACTTTGGCTCAGGTCATAATCCCAGGGTCCTGGAATCAAGTCCCGCATCCAGCTCTGTGCTCAGTGGTGAGTCTGCTTGTCCCTCTGCCTCTCCCCCTGCTTGTGCTCTCTCTCTCTCAAATAAATAAATAATAAAATTTAAAAAATGTTTTTTAAAAAAAAGAAATAATGTTTTTAAAAGCCAACCTTTAAGTTCAATATACATGAAAATTTAGTGGTCTGTTAAAACAGTTGTATTCAGCGTATTGCAATCACCTGGGGGAATTTTAGAAAAACACTGAGATCTGCATCTCTCCCCAGCAGATCATGGTGAAGCGTGCTCTCTGGACTTTGGAAATTCTTAAACCACCCTCTCAACCCCAGTCAATTCTAATATGCAGCCAGGGTTGAGAACCACCTGCCTTTTTTTTTCTTTTATCTTTGTTAAAGATTTATTTATTTATTTGAGAGAGAGTGTGTGTGTGTGAGAGAGAGAGGGAGAGAGAAAGCAGGGGGGAGGGGCAGAGAGAAGGGGAGAGAGAGTCCCAAGCAGACCCTGCACTAAGCACGGAGCCAGATGCCAGCCTGATCCCACTTCTGAGCTGAAACCACGAGATGGATGCCCAACCGACTGGGCCACCCAGGTGCCCCTGAGAACCATCAGTCTTAACCGATTTAAGATGAAAAACCAAAGCCATTTGATTAATGTATGATTCAACTGATATTTATAGCTCACAATTAAAAATGATTTTTAAACCAGTATAATTCGTTTGAATTTACTGAACTTAGAATAGTCTTCAAATATAAATATTTAATTCATTTGACTTGTTTTTCCTTCTAGTGATGGTTCCCATCATGTCAGCAAATGTGTATCTAATAAGCTATTTTTCGGCCTGCCTGCCCTATTATTGTCACTCCTATAAAAACGACTTGAAGCCATTTACATGTTATCCTGAAATCAAACTCTAACCTACCTAAAGTACTGATAGTCAAGGACTATAAAATAACTGTGGAGAACATTTTGGGGACAAGAAACTCCATGCTGAAGTCAATGGCTTTTGAGATTCCAGTTCAGTTTTATCTCAGGAAAAAAAGACGAATGTCTACCACGAACTTTACTTACTTTACAAACATGGACACTCAGATTTAAAAAAAAAAAAAAAAAAAGAAAGAAAGAAAGCCAACATAATGCCAGTGAGAGAGAAAAGAGGTCGGGGGTACAGGGATGGAGGAGACACGAAGATTAAGAGAGAGAAAGGAAATTAAGGAGAGAAGAATTCCGCCCCTGCCCTGAGTAAGGACATATGGTTTATTAAAAATAGCTTGTCAAGTACCAGAGACAACTGTCTACTTTCTAAAACTCTTAAGAGTTCACATTAAAATATAGAAATATTGCCATTTTCCAAAAACATGCTTATTCCATGGCATGCATTCCTTAGTACTTTATCACTAATTCACTCATCAAATGAAAGCTATGGGGCTATGAATAATCTGAAGACAGAGTTCCACAGGGTCGCTGAGCATAGACACCAGAGTGAGGGTGCTGCAGTCTGAATCTAGTTCTGCCACCTACTGATTCTGGGAAAAATCATATAATATTTCTTGGCTTTGGTCTCCCCCCATCTAAAAGTGGAGATATTAGTATTAATGATCTCATGAACTCCTGCCTCATAGGATTATAAAATTTGATTGAGTTAATATATTTTGGTAGTAGCTTACACAATATACCACACTATATGAAAAGTACTTTACGTATACAGTTTATTTAATCCACGTAACCCTATAATATATATATTATTACCCACATTTTTACAAGGAGAAAATAAAGGCCCAGAGAGGTTAAATGACTTGCCCAAATCACAGAGCTTCTTAGAAGTAGCAAAGTAAAAATTTAAAGTAAAGCAGACGGTTCAAAGAGTTGCCCTCCTAGCCACCGCACCATACTTAACCTCATGGCAAATGATAAAACAGCTCTAGCACATAGGAAGCAGTCTGTAAGTATTAGCTCTTCTCACATGAGAATCTATACATAGATTCACAAGTCAAATAGAGAAACAGGCCTCAGTTTCCTCATCTGAAAAAAGGGATCACAATAACAACATTACAACTTCTTTTCTCTCATAACGAAATGAGATTATTTGAAAGTATAAAGTTCATTATCACTCATCCTTACCTACTACCTTGAAGTATCTTTATTGTTCATTTTTTTACTATGTAACTCTTTAATATATAATTATTTAAATTTTTATTTGCATAATCTCTTGGTCAATATGCTACATTATAAGTTTCCGAAAGCACAGACAATATATTACTTTAATAATACTTTACAGCAAAGGCTAGCATACTGCTATACATGTAAATTGAAAATTAATGTTTTTATCACAAAATAATACATATTTATAGCAAAAATACCAGAAAATACAGATAAGCACCCAAAAAATGAAGATCACTCATAATCCAAATTACCTGGGGCGGTGGGGAATCTCTGTTAAATTTTGTTTTACTGGATCATGTTTTCCATTATGCATGTGAATAGGTCATAATTTTTAATAAAAATTAGATCATTATAGATTTTATTTGAATACTAGATAAATTAATAGATTAATCAATTCTACAAATTATAAAATGTATACACGATGCCATTAATAAAACTATAAGTGTTTTCCTAGTTGGCTTATGGGTCTGGTTTAGCTACTTGAGTCTGCTACAACACTCTGAGGCAAATGTAAGGCAGGAACAATGCGGTTCAATGATAAATCAGCATGAAATGTCCTTTAGCGGTCACCTTCAGCTTCCTTAATTCTATGGTTTGTGCAGAGCACAGAAGCCAATGGTCTGGCATTGGCAGAGGGGGTAAAGGCCTACCCCTTCCATCCCTAGTTTTAGACAAAACCAAGGCAAGATTGGGGGCTAAAGACATGAAGACTTCCTATCGGAATACTTCCCATGCAAAAGAAAGAATGAAGTTCTATTCTGTATCCTCTCTAGCGGCAAGAATAATTCTAAGTTTTAAAGACAAGAATGATAACCAATTACCTGGCTGGATTAAAAAGAATAAACATTAATTAGAAAGGTGCATTGACTACGTAACAGCAGTTAGTTCCTACCAAAAAGATACAGGAAGCCACCAAAACCTGACAGATTCATTGAGAGCTGACTCCATATTAATGCCTCCGTGGAGGGAAGTTGAGGCATCAGGGTTTGGAGGGTTTGGTGGGAGAACACTGTTTGGGATGTACTTTGGAAACAGAAATACTGAACCACCTTAACAGTGTCTAGGGACGGCGGCCTATGTTTGAGAGAGTCCGTGGAAGAAAGCTAATCAGGGGGCAACTGGTCTGGAGAAAGGCATGCCTCTTACCAGCTCAAGCTTGCCTGCACAAGTCCATTTTGACACATAATGTAAATAAACTCCCTCCAATCTTGTTTGAAATAATACAAGGATAAATAAAACACTGCAAATATAATTAAAGCTTACTCCTATTTGAAATATAAATATTTAATGACTCGTCACATATAGAAGCCTTCAAAAAAACATTTACAAGTATACAGTATTGATCTGAGGCTATGAAAGTTCTTCACTTCTATGCAAATAATCAAAAATATCAATTTTTAAAAGTCTGTTGTCTTTATGACCTCAACTATCTGTAATCAATCAATCAATCACATGCCTAGTAAAACTGCTTCTTGAGTTTCCACAGCCAAGATATGTTCTACAAAAATTATTTAACAAAGTAAAGCGCCACAGTGTTGGTGCCTTGGAGCCTAACAATTTTGGAAAAAAAACTGGAGAAAACATTCCATATTTAATTCCATACACTCCTCCCCACTGCCACTTAACATCTCTCCCTTCTCAGGACACGCATTGCCAGAGATTACTCCCTTCCAATTATAACAACTCAAAACGCACCACACATTTCCCTACATCCCCAAGATAGGCAGTAGCGCCTTTCTGAGAACTGCCTAGTTTTTTATTACAAGGTGGCAGATCTGAGTAGAAGGGGAACTCAAGGAACTGTCACGTTCCCCAGTGGACCTTCGTGACATCTGCTAGATGGCCACAACCAAGCCCCTGCCTTAATGTCCACCAGAGCTGGATGGGGATGTTCCTCCCTCAACCAGCCAGCACTCTGGGGCTCAGTCAGGGTTGACGGTCTCCGAGAAGCCCCAGGATATTTTACCCAACCCTAATCTTTTATCTGCTGCCATCCTTTGAGGAGTGTCTTCGATTATGAAAGAAATAAACTAACCTCAGTATTTATCCCATTGCTTAAGATTATTTGTTAATGAAATCAGCTAATGTGTGTAAGCACTTCTAAATGTTCAATAAATGTTATATTCTGGCATTACTACATGATCAAGAAATGCTTTATTTTTCATCATCATCATCATCATCATCATCATCATCATCATCATCACCATTTGTGATTTCCTTTGCAAGCTCAGTATATCAAACGGCAATTTTGTCCAAAGGCCCAAGCCTGGATGCTTATAATGATTACCCTTTAGTCTACCATATGCCAAGCTCTGTACAAAACAAGTTATCTCCAATCTGGTGATGATCAGCTTAAGACCTCAACAGTTCGTGCCCAACAGTCAAAACTTGAGCCCTGTAAGTTGTACCCATATTTCTAATAGACACAATGATTTTGTCCTTGACAACGTATTTTTCAAAAAAGATTACCAAAATTCTTAACAAATATGTTTTTATAGTTACTGAGTGGTAAAATCAAATACAATGTAAAATTTATGCATCCATGTGCTCTGACAATTTTCTCATGGGCTGAACTGGTTGAAGTTTCTTAAAATATAAGATGAGTGACATTTGAACTGAAAATATTTTTTCCTGGTTTAGCAAATCCTCCTGTAGCAAGTGAAGCTTTCTTTCATTGACCAAAAATCCTCCCTCTGGGATTTAAAATTAGAGTCAACGGTCTTGAAATTGTTCACTGTCAACTATATGCATGAAAGTTTTGAGATATCATCAAATGATAATCCTGAGATACCTGTTGTCTGGGCCTGTGGTGGTCAAGTCTGAGGTCCCTTAGCAGAGGTAAATGCAGTTTGGGTAGTTAATGCATTAATTTAAAATCTATTTTGCAGGCATGGTTTAATTTTAGGGAAAGAGTTTTTAATTCAATATTCACAAGTGTCGGCATCCTTTTAGTTCTCTCTGAAGGAAAAACAACATGGTGGAGCATAAGGCTCAATATAGATGTATCCATTAGTCCTTGCTAAGGATCTATACATAGTCTGGGTTGCCACATTTTATGTCCCAATTTAAAAGTCATTCAAGTTCAAGTTCTTTTCCGTTTCAAATATGTTCAGGATCCCTGGGGTGTTTGTGACTGAACCAGATGGCTGGCAAATGTGCAGAGTTCCACCTAATCTAACTTTTCATCTCAAAATAACCGAGTTTCTCCTCTTCATGTAGTCTTTAATGAAAAGCAAATTGTGTAAGGGAGCAAATGTTATTGATGCTTTTTCGGGTTTTGTTGGGTGATTTAATGTGAGTTAGTCTTGGTAAATATGGGAAGAAATTAGGGTCCTAAGATAAATTTCCAAGTCTGCAGGTGCTCTTCAGCTTGGTAAATAAATGAGTGGAAACGTATGTAACTTGTCCCAGTGGAACTTACAAGAACCCACAAATTTTCAAAGCAGACCAATTTTCCGACTTGACTGAAATATATCCTGAATAGTCAATGTTACGCATTTCAGCAGTTCTCCAACTATTTTCTGTCACTTCACACACCACAAACAATACAGTTTTGTGACACAGTGCAATAATATTCTGAAGTAACAGTTTGCATCTTTCCTCCCAAATACTGAATGTGTTCACTTACACCCTGAGGGTTTCCTTTGTCCCCCAAATGCTCAGAGGCAGACACAAGTCACCTATGCAGAGCCTAAAAAGAAAGCTACGATACTCAACTCTCTAGCAACACTCCGGCCTCATAGGAGCTGAGAGCTTCCGACGAACGCTTGCAGACAGGTTTACTGCTCCCCAGGATTAGAAAAATGATGCAGGACAGTGGATCGAGAAAGCCAGGGAGACTCTGGTCTGGGCCTGAGCCCGGGCAGAACTGATGCCAGTGCTCAGCCCACTGCCTATCCATCCACCATCCATGACGGTTTGCAGCCTGAGACTCTGCCCAGCCCCCCACTCGACCCATCCACCACACGGGAGATGCATACAATTTGCGACAGAGGGAAAGCCCCTTCCCCGAGCAAGGAGAGCTGTACAGAATGGGATCTGAGTTGGAACACACAGGCCCTGCCACGCTCTCTTTCTCAGGACACACACGTGCTGAAAAACCAACAGCAAGAAAAACAGCCTATTCACCGTATACCAATAAGGACAGCTCCGAATGTGAGGGCTCAAGTCACTGACGGTGGACGACATCTGCCCGGGAATTCACAGAACACAGCACAAGTTTTGTTTTTGCTTTACAAGTTCAATCAAGCCGGTGTTTTCTGCTCTTACATGATATAACAACCGAGGACACTCACCTTCAGCCTGTGTCGCGTCTTTTTCCACCGTCGGTCTCGGCTGTTCTCACATTTCCACTTCACGCCGTGGGGGCCGTTACTCTTTCCAAGCTTCCGAGAGCTGTCTTCAGAACACCTTGGCACCGTCTCCCAGGTCCCCATCAGGGTGTTAACTCCCAAGTCCCATAGTGAAAAACTACCTCTTCCCCAACTTTACATTCTATTCCTCTGACCCAGCACCCTTAGGATCTGGTCCAATCCATGGTCCCCCCAGCTCCCGTTGGTATGTGTGGGCTAAGTCCCATAGCTTCTTCAAGGTACACTGGCCTTCCTCCCTTAGTAGGCCTGGAACCTTCTGGCCAGGTTAGGTTGTGACTCAACTCTAGCGATTGATCTGGTTGCCAGTAGCAGAGGTGGGGTTATATCCTAAATGGGGTGCTTTTCATCTCCCGAGGCAGAGGCCTGAGTGTCATCATCAGAACAAGGGCAGAGTGCTAGCCCCTCATGGGGAGTGGGTCACTCCTGCAGACTCAGACAGTTCAGAGATCTAAGGTGCTTCAGTACACCGAAGACCCGTTCTCACGGCCCCATACTTGCCCTGTGGTAGCCCAGACTTTGAGAGACAGACTTGCTGGCGGTGGGATTTCCACATTGCTTGTCTACAGCTTTGCTTCTCTTCCAGTGAAGTCCTGAGTCTGATCCTTAGCTTTCCCTGCCTCACGGTAACAGAAGGTTGAGTTGCCTCACAGGCTTTCAAGAACACCTGCTGACTCACACTTTGCCTTTACGTGGTGATTAATCACCCTCAGCTGTTCTTTGTCTTTCACTAATGTATCAGTGGCCACTAGCAACAGCCATCCCATTCCACAGCCTTTATGATAATTATTTTTCCCTGAATCTCTGAAACTTTTGAGATCTTGCACCCACAAGTGCATTTCCTTCACCAAAATCCGTAACAATTCACTGCCAGTGAGACTTCACAATTGCAATACCTTAATCAGCCAGGGGCTCGCCAACCTCTCCCTGTGAGGGGAGGTAGGGTTTTTCCTGCCAGCCAGCAGCCCAGGATTCAGGTCCAATATTTCATTGTAGTGTCTGTTTCTGTGGATTAGCCCTAGCAGCAACTGTCTCAGGTCTACTTCTCCTAGAACCACCCAGATTCTAAGCTGCAGATTTGCACGCAGGAAGCTTCTAGGGCAGGGGTCTCAGAATAACATTGTGAGGGAGCAACAGAAGCAGGACTGAGCTGAGGGAAACGCTGAACTGTAAGGTGCGGGCCGCAGAGGCCTCGGCCCACCCCACAGGCACTTAAGAGCGAGGCTGGACTCCCCTGAATTAAGAAAGGGGCAAGGTCTATGTGTCCCTGAGCTGACCAGTCCTTGGATGCAGGCTGCTCCAAGAAGTCCCTTCAGCAGAGATCAACTCCAAGGGAGGGACTCAGATGTGAGTTTTCCACAGCCAACATGCCCAGCTGCTGGGAGAATGAGTGCCTCCCCAAATCAGGTTCTTTCCTCCCTGTCTGCGACCATTGGTATCAATCCCCATGCTTACCTACCCCTCGGGTTTCTGATTACAGGAATTGCCAAAGTCTTGCAAATCTTTTTATGTCAGCTCTCTCCTCTCAAGTCACGCTTTGGATTTGTCCCCTACGGCGTGCTGGGACCTAACTGTAGGTTTGGAAAAGCGAGAGATAGAAAGTGTCCTGTCGGCCAGGAGGGGGAGGCAGCTTCACCTTTGCAGGTTTCCAGGTGAGGCAGAACCAGCTTCCCAGACAAGGAAGGAGGGGCTACTGTGCTGGCAAAGGAGGCCCCTTGGGGACAGCCATGCTCAGCATCATCCACAAAGATACAAATGCTCCCTTTCCAATCCCCGTCGTGGTGTCCTCCTTCCCAGCCACGGACATGTGATCCGGGAAGGCTTGAAGTTCAAGTTCCTTAATCATTGGCAAGCCTCCGGTCTTATTTTAGCTATGACACTCCGGTGGTAATAAAAGAGAAATTATTCTAAAATAATCCTGATCCGCTGACCACGCCTTGAGCCAAAATTTTAGAATTCTAGCTCATATTTTTTTTCTTTGTAGCCTTGCAGAACACTTGGAAGCAGCTAGCCTGTATCACGGTTCCTGCTATAAGGGATTCTGGGCCAGGACTACAGTATCATCGAAGGGCACGTCTGCACCATCACTGTTTACCACAAACAAACTGTCCGAAAGACGGTTTTCCTGACTTCCATAGTTAATTTACCTTCGGATGTCATCTGATAGGTCAAATGACTGGTTTTCAAGATTCTGATGTACGTTAGCCATGGCAATAAAATATTAATGTTTTTAACAGCTCTTTTCTTATGCATTCTGCTCCAACAAAAATCGAAAGCTATGGAATTGCACAAATAGCATCAAGGAATGATAATTCAAGAAATAAGCATTTTAAGTAAACAATTTCCCTATAAGCATTGAAGAGGAACTTAATTTTTTTCACATATATACATTTTCTTTACGTGTCGAGAGCTGGGAAACTTTGTGAATTCAAAGTAAATTCTAAATTAGTATTGGTGACAACCTCATGATAATATAGGACTACTGCTGAGCAGAATGCTGGAGAAATGGGACTAAGGTTGGCAGAGATACAAGACAAACATGTTCAAGTAATTCAAGATTGGACTAAGAAGAGAGAATTAAAAGTGTGTGTGTGCGTGTGTGTGTGTGTGTGTATGCTCAAACCACCATGCACTGATTTAATTCCATTTAAAAAATGACTATTTGGATTATTTTTATTTGTTAGACTCATGTCATTTTTAAAAAGTGTTCAGCCATCAGATGCCACACACCAACTGCATAACATCCTTTTGAACTATCATTGATAGCATTTGTGTCTTTAGAGAAAAGTGTTTCTAAACGAGCAACTAGGGTTCTTCTAACATACAGGGCGATAGCGCTGCTGATACTGTTTGTTAGGAAAAGCGGTAATATCTTGAACTATATCATATCCTACAATTTTATGTGACTAAGTTTCTCCACAATTTAAAATAACGCTGTTTTTAGATAAGTAGTCCCCAGATAAAAGTTTAAGTTGTGATTTCATAGAGAAATCTTTGGAAAGAATGAAACTGCAAACTGGTAAAATTTCTGGACAAAATGTTCTTAGCTAACAATGTATATGCAAAGGATATGTAAGGCTTTAGAAATCACAGTAGAGTACCAGCATCCGAAGTTAATTGGTTATGACAATTTGTCAAGTTGGAATAATAAATTGCCTTTTAAATAATAACAATCATAACTTACCATATAAGAGGTAGGATGAAGATACTTTAAACCCCCAGGTAAAATTACTTTTTAAATAGTCTAGACAAAATTTCAAGTGGGTTCTCAAAAAATGAAAATAAATAGAAAAGCACAGTTGCAAACAACTTTTAACTATTGTTTAATTCTGCAAAGGCCCTAGACACGATACATACATTAACGTTCTGATTAACATTTTAACATCTTAAAACTATGCTTAAAGGGGTGAATAACAGATGTCAGACACTTACACATATTTTTATTCTTCTATTATTTGCATATGGCTCCGATGGCCAAAAAAAAAGAGCTGTCTTAGCAACTATACCAAGCCTTGGGGTACCCAGCTGACTGCATCAACTTTCTTCGTGAGCCAGGACGAGATGTGTCCTGTGCAACATAAAATTTCTAATTGAGCATTAGGAGTACCTATTCTGAAATGTTATTTGGCATGTGTCCCCTTCAACCACATCTCTGTTTCTCCTCTCCTTTTGTCTCCCTGCTCCCCAGACCCTTGTTCATTCCTAATGAACAACCACTCCCCATCTCTTCATTTGCCTCCATGCTCTCATCTCTAACCCCGATTCACTGCACAAATGATTTCCCTAAAGAAAGACACTTTTCTCTTTAACAGAAATTCCACCATGGGTGGTTAAGATCTTCTCTTCAACCCACTACCCAAGCAAATATCTATAGCCTATAGATAAATCTACCTAAGTGAGGTTCAAACAAGTACGCACACAAGATATTCCTGGTCCTCAAGGAGAAAGGCTTGGAGGAAGGTTCTGCCCAGAGCTTCGTCTGTCCTAAACTTATGATCTTTATTGTCTGCTTCTCTTCTTCTGTGTCCCGAATTGGCCTGCCCTGAATGTATCACATCCTTGTGTTAGGGATAGTATATCAACTATGGAGAAATACTTCTCAGCTATTACTAACACAGTTCAGTTTTTCTGGAAAAAGTCTATATCCAGTATGTCCAGAGTCCTGCAGGGCTAGACTCTGAGAGGCTCATCGTCTGCTTATTCCCATCTGCAAATGCACCCTCTGGGGAGGACTCAGGCAGGGGCTCTTCTCTCTGTGGTTCTATTGGTCGTGATTTTTACAGACTGCCATAGGCATTGGTAAGAGGAGAGCAATTTTCAGGTGGATGCTTCTTCACAAACCTCCCCTCACTTCTAGCAAATCCTATGCTCTGTGACTGTACCTGTAATACATTATTATGCATCTTCTTGCCTGCAAATCCCTGGCGTTTCTTGATTTAAACCTTTACATTAGCAGCACGCTTAGACAAAATCATCAAGGGCAACAATGGGAAGAAACAAGGCCTGTGTCATCAAGAAAGATAGCTAGTAGATATGACTTGGCGGAGAAAACAAAACAAAACAAAAACAAAACAACAGTCTATACATTGTCTTTGTTTTTTTTCCCCCCATGGAAAAAAGGCATAAGTCATTTTATCTGAATAAAAGCCATTTTCAGACCAAAGATCTTTTCCATACTTAACTCTCCTCACCATATTTAATTCAAATATATTATCTCAGCACCTCCTTAAAAACACTTAAGTTCTGCAAACTAAAACAATGAATCAAATATGGCCCCTTTAAGGTGATAACAGCCAAATTTAGCTTCTTCCACAAGCCAATTCTCAGATACTTGCAACATTATCCTCAGGTTCTGATACATACAGTAAATTAAAAGCCCATTTAGTAACTTTATTTGACAGCTGAACTGTCTCTAAGCAGCCTTAGGCAAAGGATACAAATGTCTGGTTCTTTCACAGAGAGCCATAACTTACAAACAACTTTACAATGTTTAGTCTTGCATTCTTTGGTCTATAGGCTCTGCCATCAGTAATGTGTTTATCAGTGAAAATATTATGTAGGCCTGTTGGCCAAGGCACTAAAGATGTGCTCAGAATAAAGTGTCCACGAACATGCTGTTAAAATGCAAAAGAATTATGTGAAAGTCACCTTTTCAAAAATAGTCATTTTACTTCTGACCTTTACAAGTGAATAATAGAGTTTCATTTGGAACATAATTGCATGACCTAAACTGTGTGCACTCTGCACAATGCTCTTCACAAAACCCAAGATACTTCTTGATAAAATAAGCTGAAAGTTCCCAGTTTAAATAAGCAAACTGAGAAGTGTTTAAGGCTCTATATTCATTGATGTCTTTTAAAGTGCTCATAGCATTAAATGGTGTTTATAATAGCTTTGTCTTCTCTCCCTTCTGACAGATTTGGGTCTTTTTTCAGGGCTCAGGGAACCGTCCCCCTAGCTCTCCCTCAGACCTGAGGCTTTCTACAGCTCAGATGCTGGATCACTCGGTTCCCAAGTAGTTTCTGTCTGCTCTGGCGTTTCTTGATTTAAACCTTTAAATCTTGATTTAAACCTCCTCATCTCTCACACCCTGGAAGTTCTTGGCAACTGAAAAGAAGTACATTTTCTTTAGATCTGCGTATTTATAAGGACACAAACACACACATGATTCTACCTGAAATCCTAAGACATTCACCTGGGATGGTTCACCTAATTCCAACACCCCCTACCAGTCACAGATCCCACCACACCTACTCATTTCCCTCAGGCCCCACATATAGCCAAACTAACCATTCTTCCCATTCCTGCCAAAAATGCTCATTCCCACTTGTTCTCCTTATAAAAATTCCCCAAGTCCTTTCAAGATACATTTTTTTTAAAGACTTTATTTAAGTAGTCTCTACACCCAACGTGGGGCTTGAACTTATGACCCCGAGATCAAGAGTCGCATGCTCTACTGAGCCAGCCAGGTGCCCCTCAAGATACATTTGAACATCACCTATATCAATAGGTCTATCCTAACTCTCCCAGAAAGATTAAAGAGGGCACGTACTGCATGGAGCACTGGATGTTATATGCAAACAATGAATCATGCAACACTACATCAAAAACTAGTGATGTAATGTATGGTGACTAACATAACAATAAAAAAAAATAAAATTAAGAAAAAACAAAAAGCTTATCAGTTTCCCCCCCTAATTCCCCATATATATGAGTCTGCATTGCTGTGACAGTGGTGTTGTGGTGCTTTCTTTTTGTTACTCTATCTGCCTTCCTGTTATATTATAAGCTCCTAGACAGCAAGGGCCAAAATGAATGATCCCTGGCGTTTCTTGATTTAAACCTTTACATTAGCAGCACGCTTAGACAAAATCGTCATTGTCTAGAATGCATGCATCCTCATTGTTTGAAACCGTCATTTTAATTGAAATGTCTATTACCTAGGCCCAAACTGGGAGGTAATCCTCTCAAATGATAGTGAATAAGGGAGAAATATTTCTGCTTTGAGATCTGCAATGCCTGGAAAGAGTTATTAGTATATAAAGATATAAGATATAGAAAGATAAAAGTTCCTTGTCTTTGCCCCCTGCTCAAAATAAAGCTGTTACCTTTCTAGCCCTGTCCGCCATGGTGCTTAGCAGCCAGGGATGCATGGTCTCAGACATGTTTACCAAGTAAAACGCTGACTTGAGGGGCGCCTGGGTGGCTCAGTCATTAAGCATCTGCCTTTGGCTCAGGTCATGATCCCAGGGTCCTGGGATCGAGCCCCACGTCGGGCTCCCTGCTCAGCGGGGAGTCTGCTTCTCCCTCTCCCACTCCCCCTACTTGTGTTCCTGCTCTCTCTCTCTCTCTCTCTCTGTCAAATAAATAAATAAAATCTTTAAAAAAAAAGATAAAAGTTCAATGAGAGAAGCAGGAACAAAACAGAAAAAAGTGGCATTATTTATTTATTTATTTATTTATTAAGATTTTATTAATTTATTTTGACAGAGAGAGACACAGCAAGAGAGGGAACACCAGCAAGGGGAGTGCGAGAGGGAGAAGCAGACTCCCCGCTGAGCAGGGAGCCCGACCTGGGGCTCGATCCCAGGACCCTGGGATCATGGCCTGAGCTGAAGGCAGATGCTTAATGACTGAGCCACCCAGGCGCTCCGGCATTAAGTATTTAAATAAACCATTAAAGTCCTGCAAATTTTGAGTAATTTTGGAGAGGTCTTTGGGATTTTACTAATAGATATGATCCTTTTCCCAGAAAATGCATCTGCTTATACACATGAACACATAAACACACACACAGATAGACAGACAGACACACACCCCTTTAAGATACTTTAAAAAAAATATTTTATTTTTATTTATTTATTTTAGAGAGAGAATGTGTACATGTATGTATGCATGTGTATGGGGGAGGGGCAGAGGAGGAGGGAGAGGGAGAGAGAATCCGCAAGCAGACAACACCCGCCCCACCCCCACCACTGCTGAGCACAGAGCCAGAGTAGGGGCTTGGTCTCAGGACCCTGAGATCATGACCTGAGTTGAAACCTAGAGTTGGATTCTTAACCGACTGAACCACCCAGGAACCCCTAAGATAGTCTTAAACGGTCTCTTTCCCTTGAAATCTTCCATGGATTCCATGGTAAGCTTTTGCGCTAGTAACCTCAGTCCACAGATTAAGAACATTGAGCCTCTGAAAATGGTGTGAGCGGGCAGAACCCCATAAGACAGCAAAGAGCAAGCTTTAGGAGAAAGTGGAAGAAAACCACGAGAAAGACGGGCAGTGTCCCTTTGGACCACTCCGGCTCAAAGAGCTTTTGCTTCAGTGTTTGTCTGAATTGCAAGTTGTATCTGTCTTATGATTACAACTACCTGTTGAAGGAGTGTGGTTTTGATGTTTTGTTTTTGATTCCATAGGAAACAAAAAGATACCACTGATTAAAGGCCTCTGTCCTTTTCACCTCTGGAGGTGAGAGCTGATATCTTAAGGAGCAAGTCATTCTTGGGAGAAAGGCAGAAGGCGGGTAGGGGGCTGTTAGGCCACAAGAAGGGACAGGGCAATGGCTGGGAGAGAAAGGGATGGGATGGTAAGCTTATTTGCACCATTTAAATTCAAGTTCAGAGAAGCTTTGCAATCCTCAAATCTTAGTAGAAATAGGATTGAGTAGGAGCAAGCAAACAAGATGGAATATGGAAAAGACAAACAAACAACTTAGCAAATGAGATGCAGAAAAATGTTAAAATTATATGAAACGCTTACCATAAAAAACTAGTACTTCAGGGAAGTAGGACATGTTGGGAGTTAGAAATAAAAATAGGCGTGTCTACGGACTACAAGAACCACCGCAGGAGTAGAATGATTTGATTCTCTTTGCCGTAAGTCAGCAAGCCCTAGGGTCTCTTCTTGGTCCCATCTACCTGGCCAGGAGACCTAATTTCTTCCTGGAGACTTCTGAGGATTCTGTTTTATTTTCCCCATCTAACAACATAAACAATAACGGATGTGATCATTTATTTAGCGCTCACACTAGGCTGAATACTGAGCAGAGAGCTTTCCATAAACATGATTTCACTTCATCCTAATGTCTATTCCATGAGGCAGGTGCTATTACTACCCTCTTTTGCGGATGGAAAAAAAAAATGGAAGTTCAGAAAAGCGTTAACTCTCTCAAGGTCAAACAGCTGATAACTGCAAGGATGAAAGGATTTCTTCTTCCAACACTCATTTTCCTGGAAGGCAGTTGCAGACCTTAATTAACCGGTTAGCTAGTTAGACTGAGACAGGGAGTCTGGCGTGTAAAATGGTTTTTCTAACACTATGGCAGACAAAGAAAGCATAGTCCAGCAACCAAAAGAAATTTCATATTAACTCAGATTCTTTATTTGAGCAACACTTCTTAAAATCTCATCTCTACCCTATTTCCTTACGGACCCACAGCTTCCCTGGTCCTTTCTCCCACTAACTACCCTAAAACCCTCCTTCCCCACTCTAGCCATTCTCTCTCTGTCCCCTTTCTTTCTCTTCTCTTGCCCAGATGTTCTCCCAATTTTAAATCACAAAATCCAACCATGCAGGACTTCTGTTCGAGTAAGACAAACTTGCCCCACACGCTAAAGCTCAGGCCCGCTCCCCACTGGCCCTGGTGCCTTTGGGCACTATATACATACACTAGACCACCAGCCAGCAGCTGTGCATGGGACACTGAAGAACTCTCCTCAAGAGAAAAAGGGAAAGAAAACCCCGAACGTGGCAGAGCCAGATAACTCTTCAGTTGGCAGGGAGGAGAAAAAATTTGAGAGTTCCCATAAATTAGTCATTTTGGTTCAGTGACATTTATTTATATGTTTTTTTTTTTCTTCAACTAACCTTGAATGTCATGAGATTGGGGTTTACTTTATAGGAATAAGAAACCACTGATAAGATTTGGTGAAGAAATTGGCTTAAGCCTATCCATATACATACAAGGTAGTCTGGCTGAAAGGTAAAGGATAGATTGAAGAAATGAAGGGTGACAGATGGCAAAAGAGACTTTTCTTTCCCTTTTGCCCTCTTCTCCTAACCCCCGGAAGGAGTCTTTGCAAAGACTCATATACATCAGAGACGTGTTATGAAATAATGCATTAAAGTTGCATTATGGGAGGAAGTCACTCGTAGCAAGAGAAATGTGTGTTTGGGTTCCACTCTATTTGCAGTCATGGCTAAGACACTCACTTGGAACTGTCAGACATGCTTGGATGAGACCATGCCTGGCACATGGTCATCAATATTTACTCATTGTGTAAATAATTATCCACTGCAGGAGCACATGCATGAATACATGGGGTTGGCAGTCCATGGAGTAGGCAGGTAGAGACATGGACTGGGACATTTAAGTTATTACTCTTACCTGACTTCATCTATTCCAATAGGTTGGTGGTTCCAGCAAAAGTGGAGTTTTGATTTTATAATTGTGAAAAAGTAAAAGAAAATCAAGTTTGAGGAGATGATAATGACATTGATTTAGGATGTTGGTTGAGCTTTAAGGCTAGAAGACTTTATTACCTCCCTAATAACCGGCTACTCCCACATGTAGATGAAGTACTGAACTACTATCCTTTATTCATTCAACTAAATATTATTGGTGATGACTTTGGTCAGGAACTATAATAGGGATCATGGAGAGATGACAAAGAAGGAGCAAAATCATAAAGAACCCATGGTCTGGGGTAACAGTATAATACAAGGTGACAGATGCCATAATTAAGGTATAGACCGAGTCATAGTAGGCCAAGGTGGAAAGGAGTGTATGAGATATGGTGGAGCACTCCTCAGGGAAGGAAGGAATATTTTGTTACTGACATTGTTTAGGGTTGCTGGTGCATGGTGATAATAAAAAGCAGCTGACCTCTAGTCAGTTTTATTACTGTTTTTCAGTTCTCCACAGACAACTTAGCACCTTTTTGCTTGCTCCCAGGGCAGATTGCTCTCCCCCTCCCCCATCTCCCATCTTTAGTATGGCTGACACTGATTCGCACTGCTGTGTGAGCAAAGTGAAGGAAGAGATTGACTTTTTCTGAGGAAGCTACAGAAAGAATAACAAGGCCAGCAGTCATTTAAACTGAATTTTGAAAAGAAGAGTTCACCTAGTTATCTAGAATGAAATATTATAAAATATTCATTCCCTGCTGGATTTTGGAACCCATTGTTCTGTGTGGTGTACCACTATTCATTTACCAGTATTACCTCCAGCTGTAATCAGCTAAGGCGTACCAGCGCTGGGGCGCCTGGGTGGTGCGGTTGGCTGAGCGTCCCACTCTTGGTTTCAGCTCAGATCATGATCTCAGGGTCATGGGATCAAGCCCTGCGTCTGGCTCTGTGCTCAGCGTGGAGTCTTCTTGAGACTCTCTCTCCCTCTCCCCCTCTCCCCATGCTCTCTCTCTCTCTCAAATGGATAAATCTTAAAAAAGAAGAAGAAGAAAAAGAACCACTGCTATTCTTTAATGTAACAGGTCAATTATTTTGCTTGCTCAGCTTTCTCACTCTTGGGAATACCTAGTTTTGCTCCAGGAGGGAAAAGAAACCCTGTTTTCCATGCACACAGATGCAGGTTAGGTTCTCTACGAAGCTGACCCTGAGGCAGAGGTTCACGTGTAGTATGCATACGAGGAAGTGCCCGCAGAAAGGGGGAGAAAGAAGCAGGATTAGTTGAGGGAAAAGACAAGCTGTGATGACGGCCTAATAAACAGCTCCAGCTGATCCTGTAGGAAATTCTGGAGTTAAAATGGTCTTTCATTGTAAATGACTGAGCTTTTATATACCTGATGGTTGTTGGATGGGAGCCACGTCAGGAAAGTATGCCCTTGGGCAAGCAGCAACACCTACCTGTAGCCAGTACCAGCCCTGAAATGCTCTGTCCTTTCCCACCTCCTGCCCCATCATTCTAGCGAAAAGGGCCATTTGCCCTCATTTAACCATATTCTTGGCTTCCTCAGCATTTGTTCCCACTGAGAACCACACCAGATAAAGAGCCAAGTCGCCTATCCCCCACTCCCTATGGCTCCTTTGTTTTAGAAATCTTATTTGGTTTAGATAGCTGACCATTTGGACTGCTTGTTTGCTTTTTTTTCCCTTCCTGTGCTTTAAATTTCCTCTCGAATGCTTTAAAATTCACAAATACAAAGTAAGCTCTCAAAACCCTAAACTTCAATCCTCTATGCCCCAAAAAGCAGACCCACACTCTCTCTCTATCCACAGCCTCATGGTGTGCCCGCAAGTGTTCCGTGTAATTTCCAGAACTTATAAGTAATAAATATTTTTTTTTTAAGTTCCTGATGTGGGGCCCCTGGGTGGCTCAGTTGGTTAAGCATGTGACTCCTGATTTCAGCTTAAGTCCTGATTTCAGGGTCGTGAGATGGAGCCCCACATTGGGCTCCACACTGGGCATGGAGCCTGCTTAAGATTTTCTCTTTCCCTCTCCCTCTACCCCTCCCCCCATGTGCGTGCACTCTCTCTCTCTCTCTCTCAAAAAAAAAAAAGTTTCCTGATTGTTATTGCTGAGGGTGTCTTGCAGTCATAATGAGAACCACAAGGGTGGGTCCAGCCACAATATTGCTTATGGATAGGCTGAGACTGGCACAAAACACAAGATGTCACTTCTTCCCAAGTTGACCTAGAGATTCAGTGCAATTCCAGTCAAAATCCCAACAAGTTATTTTATGGATATAGACAAACTGATTCTAAAGTTTATATGGATGGTGAAAGATCCAGAAGAGCCAACGCAGTATTAAAGGAGAAGAACAAAGTTAGACTGATGTCGCCCAACTTCAGGACTTACTCTGCAGCTACAGTAATCAAGACAGTGTGGTGTTGGTAAGAGAATGGAAAGACAGACCAATGACACTGACTAGGGAGCCCAGAGATAGACATCTATAAATATACTCAACCGATCTTTGATTAAGGAGCAAAAGCAGTACAATAGTCCCCCCTTATCTGCTGGGGATACATTCCAAGACCTCAGTGGGTGCCTAAAACCACAGAAAATACCAGACCTTGTATATACTATGTTTTTTCCTGTACATACATACCTGTGATAAAGCTTAATTTATAAATTGGGCAACAGTAAGAAATTCACAACAACAATAATAAAATAAAACAATTATAACCATATACTGTAATAAAAGTTATGTGACTGTGGTCTCTCTCTCTCTAAATACCATACTGTACTTACTCATCTTCTTCTGGTGATCATGTGACATGATAAAATGCCTTCGTGATGAGATGACGTGAGGTGAATGACATAAGCATTGTGACATAGTGTTAGGCTTCTAATGACCTCTGACATCAGAAGAAAGATCATCTGCTTCCAGACTGTGTCTGACCACAGGTTGACTAAAACCACAGACTGTGAAACCATGGAGACGGGGGAGGGTACTGCTGTACACAGTGTAACAAAAGTAGTTTCTTCAACAAATTGTGCTGGAACTACTGGCCATACAAAAAATGAATTAGGCACAGACATTACAACCTTCATGAAAATTCACTCAAAATGGATCACAGTCCTAAATGTAAAATGCAAAACTATAAAGCTCCTAGTATATCATACAGGAGAAAACCTAGATGACCGTTGGGATTGTGTTGCCCTTTCAGATACAACAGCAGAGACGTGGTCTATGAAAGAAAGAATTGCTGAGCTGGACTTGATTACAACTTAAAACTTTAGACTGTAAAAAACAATGTCAAGAGAATGAGAAGGCAAGCCACAGACTGGAAAAATATTTACAAAAGACACACCTGATAAAGGACTTTTATTCAAAATATACAAGAACACTTACTAAACTCAATAAGAAACCGGACAACCTGACTTAAAAATGGACCAAATTCCTTAACAGACTCCTCACCAAAGAAGATATACGGATGGCAAATAAGCCTAACAATGGCTATATGTCACTACATATTTGTTCAGATCCATAGAATATGCAACAACAAGAGTAAACCCTGCAGTAAACAATGAACTTTTGGTGATAATCTTGTGTCAGTGTGGGTTCATCCTTGGTAATAAATGTACCATTCTGGTGAGTGATGTTAATGCTGGGGGAGGCTACATATGTGTGGGGCAGGGGATATTTGGGAAATTCTGTACCTTCCTCTCAATTTTGTTATAAACCTAAAAGTGCTCTAAAAAATTAAGTCTGTTTAAAATGTTTTGTTCGTTTTGTTTCTTCAAGAAGGATTATAGCACAACACCATCTCTCCTTGCAGGAGAAACACAGGGATCAGGGCAGAACACTTCCCCATTTGTGACATCTAGTGGCTCTGCATCTGAATGACAACCTCTTAGAGAAGGAAAATCTGGCAAAGTCAACAGTGGTTCGGCCTGGGTTTTACCAGTTCCTGAAAAAACACAAAAGCACTCCTAATTCCCCAGAAAAGGTCAGCAGTGTTCTAGTTTCACAGCCAAGTAGATGAAAATATAAGGTGTTTGTCTGTCTGCCGAGTATTTATTTGGATTTAAGAAAGTACAAAAGCCAAAGTGCACCAAAGCTAGAAAATAATAATGGTAGGGAAGAATGGAAAACCCGGTTCCCATCCTCAAGCTATTCCTTAGCACAAGAAGGGCCATTAAAGAGCCAGCTAGCCTCCAGCAGCACCTTGCATAGTAGTGGGAGGAAATACACAGAATGGAACTTCAGGATAAATGGCTGATGTCTTCATGGAGACTAGGAAAGAACTGGGAAATCGACCCAGTCTTTAATCGTTTCTGCGACCATGTTGACTTGGCTAGTTGGTATCCCCTTTGTGCTTTTGCATATGTTATCTCCCTAAACTTAGACCCCACAACAACTCTAGAAGGCAGGTGTTCTACTTCCTTGTTTTGGTAAGTGAGAACACAAAGTCTCAGAGAGTCTGTACCTTGCCCCAGTTACAGCTAGAAAGGAGCATTGCTGACAACTGATTCCATGTCTCTTTGGCTTCAGGAGTCCATATTTCTTCTATATCACATTCACCCAGATTATAGTTTTCATAAACTAATATTCTTTGTTTTTCCACCAGTATTTTCCACTTTTCTTGCCCCCCTCCCCTGTAACAAATATTCTGGGTCTATTGCTTCAGGGGAGAGATGTGGGGAGACAGAAAGCTGTGAACACCAACAAATGTGTGGGGTGTTGTATTCCAAAAGCCTGAGTTAGGAAGTTAGAGGACTCAGGGCATAGATGAAGAGCATAGGAAGACTGCCAAGAATTGAGGTGAAGGGAACTGGATCTACTTCTTTTTCTTGCAGAGGTGGGATAAATTTGAGAGAAGACAGGTGTGCATTGGAAAGAGAGGCCCCAAAGCTTCTTCCCTGGCAGAGCCATCATGATAAGAGGCACTCACTGTGGAAATGTCCGAAACACCTCACCTGTCTGAGAGTCTCGCACCCTGTAGTAAGTTGGAAGCGCTAGACCTATGCAATCTGTAGGGGCCAAGGTCACAGAAACAAGGCACATCCCAGACAACTGGGTTACACAGACATGCACGCAGCGCAGTTTACACACACCCCTGGGAGGCGTGGGGAAACTAAGTGGACTGGGTTTAAGGGTTGACCCCCTGCAAGAACTGAAGGACAAAATAAACTTCATGTTGGATTACAGAGAAATAAAATTATATTTAATAGCCCCTTGTATTAGCTTCCTAGGACTGCTATAATGAACTGCCATAAAGTGGGGGGCTTCAAACAATGGAAATGTATTCTCTCAGTTCTGGAGGCTAGAAGCACAAAACGACAGCGGCAGCAGGGCTATGCTCCCTCTGTAAACTATAGGGAAAACTCCCTTTTGGCCTCCTCCTGGCTTCTGGTGCTTACCAGTATACAGGAGGAAAAACAATTTTCCCTTTACCCTTCTAGGTTCTTGCTGAGAGCCCGTTATGATAAAAGACAGAGTAACAGGAGAGAATCACACAGAAGTTTAATAATATGTGTATTATTTTCCTGGGAGACACCCCAAATGACCCAAGCTACCCCCTTAAATACCATCTCCAGCTCAAGACAAAAGAAGATGTTGGGGGAGGGCAGTTATGAGAGGTGACCAGGCAAAGCCCAGTAAACAAAGGGAGCGTGGCCATGCGGATTGAAGTCCTTGCTTTCTCCACTGGTAAGAGTTTGTAGAGATTTGGTTATCCTCCTCTTCCTGGTACAGACAGGAAGGCACTCTAGAAGTGGAGATTGCCCTTGTAAATGTAAATGTCTCTTACAGAAAGGTAACTTTGACTCAGGCTTCAGAGCTTGTATCTGCTATTTCTTAAAATTAATTAGCCTAAAATTTTCACAGATTCTAGGAGTTAGGGCTTGAAGATATCTTTTTGAGGGTCACACTTCAATACACCACACACCTGAGTCTGTGGTCTGGGGTTCATACCTGCTACACACATGAGTTTGGTGTGAAGGAGGTGACACTGTGCAGGGGCTGGTCCTGGCCAAATGTTGACATAACATAGGACCTTGAGCAAGGCAATTAGCCTCTAGTGGTCTTGATTTCCTCATCTCTATGGTGGAGATTCTTTCTAGCGCTGATGGTTGGTTCTACTGGCCCAGAGTGGAGGAGTAGATGAATCCTCCCCCTATGCCCCAGACACAGTGTGGTTTAAGAGGTATCACAAGACTCTCCTGGTCCAAGAACACTACCCTCCACCTTATGATCCCTCCTTCCTGGCCTGCTTTTCTCACTATTAGGGTCACAGAGGTATCGAATGACAAACAAATACCTTGTCAATTGAGGGCCACTGCAAGGATCATCTCGATTCTGGAAAACCAACAATTCTATTGACAACAGGATTCAGTTTTGAAATGCTGAAACTACAGGGAGACTTGCTTTGTAGGGGGGGCTCAAGCTACATGGTTGCCAAGGGAAACTAGGACATGATTTAGAGAAAACACTGGGCTTAGGGTCTGCACGATTCCTTTCTTATAACTGCAAATGCATTCTCAAAAGAAAGCAATGACAGAAGAGAGCTAAAAGCCAAGTAAGGAAGGCCAGTGCAGACTGCACTATTACCCATTTCTGGGGAGAGCTACTGAGCTGCTCAAGTGGGCTGGCCCCCAGCCTGCAGCAAGAGGCAGGCAACGGAGATGTCTCACTCTGTCACAAGGAGACAATCTCAAGGATTTCCACAGCCAAAGCTCCAGACATTTTCAGTGGCAGACACCCGGCTGAAATCTGGGCTGTTTTTCAATGCCTAAAAGCCCTGTGAGCAAGAAACAAGCAGCACTGAGAAAGAAGGAGGCATCTGAGAGCCGTGGCCAGGAGCTTTGAGTTCTGCAATCAGAGAGGCTGCCTGGAGGCCGTGTTAACTAGCTGTGTGACTTCAGGCAAGTTATCATCTTCTCTAAGCCTCAGATAAAATAAAGATTATTATCCTACAGCCTATCTAGACATGTAGTTGTGACATGATGTAGGTCAAGTGCTTCACAGAAGCACAAGGGAAGTAGCCAGTTAATGTTACTTACATTTCAGATGCAGAACCAAAGCTACAGGATACTAAAAATTAAGTGTACTAAGTCCACAAAGCTAAACATATACCTCCGAGGTAAGAATCCAGGGTTGCTGACTCCTTAGTTCTTCCACAAAAGAATACAGAAATGAAAAAGGGAAAGCCAGGCATACTTTATTTATTTAATAGTTATCATCATGTTTACCCCATGCCGGGTGCTATTCTAGGCACTTCATAAATACTAAATTATTTAAGCCTCATAACAACTGATGCAGGCACGATTATCGTTGTAAATGAAGACAATAAACACAGGAGGGTGGGTGACTTGCCCAAGGTCACCCAGGGTCAGCGGGTACTGTGCTGTGTCTTGGGGATCTGAGGCAAATTAAAAAAAAAAAGTATCATTATATTTAGACCATTTCTCTAGAAACTCATTAACCAAAACATATTGTTCTTTTTATTTTTTTATTTTTATTTTTTTTTAAAAAAGAGTTTATTTATTTATTTGACAGAGAGAGACACAGCGAGAGAGGGAACACAAGCAAGGGGAGCGGGAGAGGGAGAAGCAGGCTGTGGAACATAAATTGATAGTGCACCCAGCTGCTAGCAGTTTCACAAATGGCAAATGGAGTTCTGTGAGACGGCTTATCTTCCCCAAGACAAGCCTTACAGAATTTACCTCATAACCCGCATTGTTAGCCTCCAAATTTCTAAATTAATGATTTAAAAATTAATCACAAATGTTCTAAACATCTAAAACAAAGCATAGCACACATAAATTAATCTATATTTGATGACTTTGGTCTCACCTATGATTTTCTGTATCTGTCCTATACTGCGATTTCAAGGTCCACAGCCCCTGAAACCTCAAACGCCCTAATAAAAAAGATTCTGATGGGCTCCAGAACTGTGCACTTGGCCCAGGGCAGAGCAAAATAAAGTCATCAGCCAGCAAAGAGATGGACTCTCATGAAGTTGAAAGACGAAGCAAAAGGTGAGCTATGGAACCCTGGTGTAATGTGAGGGAAGAATTCAGGTTATTCCCAAATGCCTGGCAAGAGTTACAGCTGGAGCAGGGAGGCTGGGGAGGACGAGGTCCTTTACTGAGATAAAGAACTTGGGAAGAGGGGGAAGTCAGCATACAGCACAAAAATAGTTCAGCTTTAGACATGCTAAATTTGGAAATCCCGTGAGTCATCCAAGTGGAGATCTTTAGTAGACCATTAGATCTAAGTTGTGAAGCTTAGAAATGGGGCCTGGTCTGGGAATATAAACCTAAAAGTTTCCAGCATATTGTGGCAGTCGTCAGATTTCAATGAGATGACCTACGAAGGGGCTATGGAGTGAGGAGAAGAGAACACTTATCAGAGGGCGTGAGGGGCCCCAACATTAAAGGCTGAGTAAAGGAGAAATAAGTCAACAAAGAAGACTAAGAAAAAATGGTCACAGAGGTAGAAGGAATTCCAAGAGTGTATGGCAAGAAAGCCAAAGACAGAAATTGGTCAGCTGTGTCAAATGCTACTAAGTGGAATAAGGACTGAGAGAATCCACTGGAGTAGCACAGTGGACGTCACGGGTGATCCCAGCAGGACAGCTTCACAGGAAGAGTGGGATGGAAATTACATCACAGTGAGTTGAAGAGTAATGGGGAGCTAGTATCCGCCATGGCAGAGTGTCTTGTATGGGATTCATGCTATGACTGGAATGGTAAGAAGAACTGGATAACATATGCAAAACAACGGCTCGAGAGAGCCAGCAATACAGGCGCTGTCAGCCTTGAGAGAAGAAAGCATAGAGAGTGAGCTCCACATTCTCCCTGGCTTTTTCTCTGAGGTAGTCTTCCACATTCAAGCATGGGGAAATAGGGCCCCCGTAGAAAGTGGCTGTCTTGCAGGGGTGAGGTACGCCAGAAGCAATTTCTGGACAGTGAGAGAAATTCAGAAAAGGGGCCCAGAAACTGATCCACATATTTCCCCCAAACTGTTGGACAGTATCTAAGCTGTGCATGAGTCCAGTGAGATTCTGCCAAACCAGATGAAAACAGCGGCTGGAAAGATAAAAATCTGATCACAGATTTCAGCCGCACGCTGTACTGAGAAAACAGGTTAGAATTTAAGCCTTACCAAGGAGGAGATGCATCAGTAACTATTATAAAATTTTAGTCAAGGCTTCAGAAGGGGCATGCCTTAGTAGCAAGGGGAACCCACAAGAAATAAGGTCAAATAAGGTAAAAAAATTTAGCAGTCTAGCCCTAAGAAAGCCTAAAATCACACCTCAGCAGGATCTGTCTGCCTGCCAAAAACAAACAAAAAACCAGCTTTTTTTTTGAAAGAAATCACAGAGCCTCTACAGTGCTTTTTTTAATCCACAATATCTAAACTTACGAGGCATGCTAATACACAGGGCAAGCTAGGTTTGATAAAAACTAAGGGAGGGCAAAGAAGATCCACTGGTAATTCACATATTAGAGGAAAAAGTTGGTCAAAGAGTAGAAAAGACTGAGAATTAAGCAAAAAATTGGAACACATAAAAAAATCAAGTGGACATTTTAGAATGGAAAAATACACTATTTGAAATTAGGAAACCATTGGGTAGGTTTTACAGCAGACTGAACACAATATGAGCCGGGGTTGGAGAACTGGAAGACAGGTAGATAAGAATATGCAAAACAGAGGCACAAAAAGAAAAAAAGAAGAGACAAGACAGAAAGTAAGAGACATGTATGGCATAGGCCAAAGGGATAAATAAATCTGTGCTAACTGGCGTACCGGGAAGACAAGAGTGAGGCAAGGGGACAGGGGCAATATTCAGAGAGAATAGTCTATCCTACCACCTTTGCTGCCTTATTTCTTAAGTCATCATTGTATCCTGAAGTGACTAAGTTTTGCTCGAAGCCTGATATCTGGTAAACATTGTCTTGTATTTTTGAACCCCTGCTGTCTTAGTCAGCTTGGGCTGCTCTAAAAAAATGTCATGATTGAGTGGCTCAAACAACACACATTTATGTCTCACAGTTCTGGAGGCTGGAAAGTCCAACATCAAGGTGCCTGCAGATTCAGTTCCTACTAAGGATCCTTTCCCTGGCTTGTAAATGGCTGCCTTCTTGCTGTGAGCTCATATGGTGGAAAGAAATAGAGAAAGCTCTGGTCTCTCTTTCTCTTCTTATAAGGACAGTAATCCTTGGGTGCCGGGGTGGCTCAGTCGTTAAGCGTCTGCCTTCGGCTCAGGTCATGATCCCAGGGTCCTGGGATCGAGCCCCGCATTGGGCTCCCTGCTCGGCGGGAAGCCTGCTTCTCCCTCTCCCTCTGCCCCTGCTTGTGTTCCTGCTCTCGCTCTCTCTCTCTCTGTCAAATAAATAAATAAAATCTTAAAAAAAAAAAAAAAAAAGGACACTAATCCCATCCTGGGGCCCCACTCTCATGACCTCATCTAAATCTAATTACTTCCCAAAGGCCCCACCTTCCTATACAATTGCATTGAGCGTTAGGGCTTCAACATATGAACTTGAGGCGGCAGGGGGAGGGGTGGGGGGGGGCACAAACATTCAGCCCATAACACCTGCTGTGTGCTCTGTGCAAATAGAAGAATTGAGCCTGAAGGACAGGTCTGTCTGATGCCAGGGTTTAATGATTGCTCTTTTTGCCAGGACTGTGCTGCATCCCTCCTCACCCAATGGTCCCCACTCCAAAGCTAACATATCCTCTATATTCTGTCATAAAGGCAAGCAAACTACAGCCCATGGCCCAAATCTAGCCTGCCATTTGGTTTTGTAAGTAAATTTTTACTGGAGCCCAGCTGCGCATATGTGTTTCTGCTCTATCTATTGTTGCTCTCACAGCCCCACGGCAGTGTTGAGTATTTGCAACAGACCGCTTATGGCCGGAGAAGCTGACGGTATTTACTCTCTGCTCCTTCGTGGTAAAAAAAAGGTTGCTGACTCGTGCCCTAGCTCATTGTAAAAAGGAATTTGACTTTGGCAATTACGAAACTATTATGAAACTATTACTGCTATTAATTTCTTCATTAACTGCCTAAGTACCATAAATTTATCCCTCCTTAATATAAAGTGAGTGATGATGCTGATGCCCTGGGAGAGAAGATAGTGGTCGGTGCTCAGAATCAGAGGTAGTACAGCGTCAGCCATAAGGACCAATGTACATAATTCATTTTTGACCAAGAGGGCAAAAAAGGTCTCCGAGGATAGAATCCTTTAAGAATGGGGAGGTGATTCGAGAGACATCACCATGTCTCCACAGTGTGGATCCACCATCTCTCTCAGAGTAAAACCCAAAGGTCTAGCTCTGTATTATCTCTGATCTTTTTCCTATTACCCTACTCTCCCCACTGCTTGCTCATTCTGGGCTGTGCACGCTGGCCTTGCTGTTGCCCACTATCCTCCAGGAATCTCCCATCTTAGAGCCTTTGTGCTCCCTCAGCATGGAACACGATTTCTTCTGATAGCACTGTAGCTAAGTGCCTCACCTCCTTCGAGTTTTCGACCCAGACATCATTGACGTTGCAGCCAGCTTGCCTGCCCCCACTGCACTCCCTATTATTTTCCCCAAAGTTATTATCGCTTTCTCTACCTTGCCATGTACTCAGTTATTATGTTTCTTTTTATTGTGTGTCTACCCCCTAATAGGACCTAAGCTCTATCAGGGCAGGAATTATGGGCATTTTTGTTTTTGTCTACTGATGCTTCCAAAATCACCTGGAACAGTGATTGAAATACTGTTCTTGCCTATCACATATTTATATATATCTTGAATGAATGAGTGTACATTCACATTTTGTTCCAGGGTCCCAGAAATACTTTTAGGTCAATTTATTAAAATAAGTTTGTTTGTTTATTTATTTATTTATTTATTTATTTATTTATTTATAGAGAGGGAGGGAGAGTGAGAGAAAGAGAGAGAGGAGGGAAAGAGGGAGAGAGAGAATCTTAAGTAGTCTCCATCCCCAGTACAGAGCCTGACGTGGAGCTCTATCTCAGGACGAAGAGTTCATGACCTGAGCTGAAATCAAGAGTCAGACGCTTAACCAACTGAGCCATCCAGGTACCCCGAGGTCAATTTAGAACTATCAATTTAGGATTGGCCCATGTAAGCTAGACTGAGAAAATAATTTTTCCTTTCCTCTCTTGCCATAATTCTCCCTTTGTTTCCTGCCCAATAATAGCAAGTATCTTCCAGAGATTTCAGATGAATGAGATTTTCACAAGTCAAGCCTTCTAACCAGCTTATTAACCAAAATATTTTAATGAAGCTTTTAATCCAAGTTAGCACCTAAATGCTAGATGCCAATGTCAGGTCATTGTGGTTAACCTAGTAGTATGGAAGAGTATCTTTTGATATTCTGTTTACATCTTTTTTTAAAATAAAGATTTTTATTTTTATTTATTTGAGAGTGACAGAGATAGCAAGAGAGAGCACAGGCAGGGAGGAGAGGGAGAAGCAGGGAGCCCGACGTGGGGCTCGATCCCAGGACCCTGGGATCGTGACCTGAGCAGAAGGCAGATGCTTAACCAACTGAGCCACCCAGGTATTCCTGATATTCTGTTTACAGCTAAAATTCAAATTATGTTATAAAAAAATTCACTAGTTGATATCCTCCACTTATATTAGAACTAGTTGTTCAGTCTAAATTAGATTTTTTCCCTTCTTCCAGGGTATCATTATGTTCTTTCTGCCTTATAAATATAATATTATAAATATAATAAAAAAATACATTAAAAGTATCCATACACAACTTCTTGGAGCCAGATTAGGTCTGACTGCAGAAACTGGCATCACCTATCAGAGCAATTACCAACAGCAAGGTCTTTTTGTTCTTTATTTTGATGACACAAAGGATTAAATAACAATTTTCTATGCTATAATAAATTTATCCATTTTCAGCCTTTTAACTGATGGAGAAAATTTGTTTTGATTTAAAAGAAAATAGAAAGTATAAGTACTGGTGGATGACTTCATATCTAATTATCCACATCTTAGTTTGTAGAAAGGCAATTCCAGGATATTTAAGTTGAAATATCTTGCCTCGAAATCAATGTAATAAATAGGAGCCTGATTTTTCTATAGAAAATACTTTTTTTAAAACCATATTCCACATTCCAAGTATAGATCTATTGGATAAATTTCCACATCTATTCAATTTTAGCATTTAAATATATTTCTAGGTGGGAGGTAGGGGCACTCTTCTTACAAAAAAAAAAAAATTGGGGTTGACTCTCAGAACAATTAAATTCTTGCAGAGATTAACTTAGTGTGTTTCATTTCTAGCACTGAAATTAGAAACAGTCTGTCTGATTTAGGGAAAGATTAGCAAGAATTGCTCAAAGCACCATGTAGGGTCCAGTCACATGTTGGATTTGGGGTCTCCCAGAAACATCAAGTCTGGGATCTGCCCTGGTTCTCCAACCAACCAGATCTGAAATAACAAAGATGAGTGCTCGGAAAAGAGCAAGGAAATGCTAAATAGACCCTTCTAAGTTTGCATCCATATGACTCCCAATATCATGCATGGTATCCCAAGATGAAAGCATACTGACCTTGGTATCGAGGATCTGGGATACAAATGGAGAGGAAACACAATAATCTGCATGACTTGCCTTTATTGAGATGCTCTCCATTTGTTAAAGTCCATAAAAAGTACACTCATTTGGAGCCATAAGAATCACATATGTGGAATTATTTAGTTTCCACCAAGACAGAGAAATGAGGACCAGGTTTACTCTTTGGTTTTAAACCACAACTAAAGGACAACAAAACAGAATCTATAAAACAATGGTTTTCAGATACTGAATGACAGGCAGCACCTGACAGCAGCCCCTGAGAGAGGAGAAACAAATGAGACAACTAAAAAGATGCCTTTCCACCTGTATGGCTGAAAAGTGGAAATAATTCACCACCTCCGGGAAAATATCTTCAATCACTCTTCTTTCATTTTTCAGAATATGTAAAAGAATCCATGTATCCCACAAATAGGCATTGAGTCCCTAGTATATAACTGTTACAGCCTGTCACAACCAGTAAGGAAGACAAGCAAGACACAAGTCAACAATGAAATAAGTAACATCATTTCAGCTGAGAAAGAACCTAAAGTAAACAATAAAACAGTAAATGATTCATAGGGACTGAGGACAAAGTATGTGCCTATTTAGACATGATAATCCTAAAAGTCATTTTTAAGAGGTCATTTGAGCTGAGAGACCTGAAAAGTGAGGAGTGGAGAGCTAGAGAACAAACATTCTGGATATGGAAAACATGACATCGAAAGCCCATGAGATGAGAATGAGATTCAGACAGAAGAGCATAGTGAATGAAGGGAACCTGCTAGAAAATGAGTCCAGAATGGCAGGCAAAGCCAGATCATGGAAAGAGCTTGGTATTTTATTCTAAGTGGATTTACTTTAAATCTGAGAATGTTTCGAGCAGGTGAATAACATGATTAAATTTCAATAAAAAACAATTCACCCTGACTTCTGGGTGGAGAATGGATTATACCAGGTTAAGAGTGAATACAAAGAGCCAAAGTAGAAGGCAATTTGAGGCACAGGGCAAGAAATGGTGGTGGACCAGAGTGGCAGCTGTAGGTGTGGGGAGAAGCAACTGAATTCAGAACACATGTTCAAATTTATATTAAAATATTTCCTACACTGCAGATACTGTTCGAAGTACTTTCATGCAATAGCTCATTTGATACTACAACAACCATATGATGTGGGCACAATAAATATCCCCATTTTACAGATGAGCAAACTAAGGCACAGAGTAGTTAAGTAACTTGTCAAATATCACAGGCTAAGTAAGAGGTGAAGCCTGGATTTGACCTCAGGGGTCTGGCACTAGATTTCCCATCTCTTTACCATTACAGATGTTGTAGAAACTACAGGAACTGCCAGTCTCTCACCTCAATCACTTTGGCTTTCTATTGGTTTCTCAAAGAGGTCATGGTGTTTTTATTCCCCTGGTGCCTTCATATGGGCTTGTTTTCTTGCCTTGAAGTGCATCCCCACCAGACTTTACGTTCTGCTTTACTCATCCCTTCTTATCCTTCACACCTTCCCTCAGCTTCAATGTCACCTCCTTACGGTGGACTTTTCATCCTATCTAGAGTTCCCTCCCTCCACTGTTTTCCTTTTTATTACACTACTCTGTTTCTGCCTTCATAATCTTTTACTACAATCTACAGCTTACATGTATTTGTGTTATTATTCATCCAGTGTCCTTCTCCAACAACCACGTGACAGTCTCCACGACACCAGGGACAATGTGTGTTTCATTACGGTATTTTTCGTCACCTAACACGGTGTCGGAAACAGAGCCGTCACTCAGTGAGTACTGAATGAAAAAAAACAGAAAATGATTTGAAACCTAGCTTTTGAACAGACAGGTAATGAGGAAGAGGGAGAAAGAGCATATTGAGAAACAGTTCTGTAAAACAGGTCACACATTGCTCAATGTTCAGAAGAATCACATATAAGGAGATAGTCATTCTTTCTCATTCAACAAATATTATTGGCTACTTCATAAAGGTCAAGTGTCCTTGAGTCACTGGGGGTGAATGCAGTAGTAAACAAAACAGACAAAAATACCTGCCCTCATGGGCCATACAATCTAGTGGGAGGTAATGAACAAAATTGATAAATAATAGGCTAAAAATGAAAAATAAATCAAAGAAGAGGGGCAAGGAGTGTTGAGCAAGGGAGTTGGGATTTTAAATAGATGTTCAATGAAGTCTTCACTGAAAAGGTGACATTTGGGGGCACCTGGGTGACTTAGTCATTAAGCATCTGCCTTTAGCTCAGGTCATGATCCCGGGGTCCTGGGATCCCGACCTGAGCCGAAGGCAGACGCTTAACGACTGAGCCACCCAGGCGCCCCAAAAGGTGACATTTTAATACAGATTTGAAGGAGATGAGAGAACAAGCCAAGCAGGTATCTGGAGGCGGAGAGGTCCAGGCAAAAAAAAAAAAGCAAGTGCAAAGCGCTAAGATGGGAGCGGACTCAGTGTGCTTTAAGGAAAAGCAAGGAGACCAGTATGGTGAGGGAGAGCAGTAGAAAAAGGAATTAGAGAGGTATTATCAAGGCAGGTATAGAAACATCCTACACAAATTTGGCCCATTTGTGACTTCCTTTAGAGAGATATGGGGAGCCACTGGAGAATATTCAATAGTGGAATGACATAGTCTGACTTGGGTTTTAACAGGGTCATTCTAGCTGCTCTGATAAGATTGAACTAAAGTGGAGCCAGGATGGACCTGTGAGTCCAGATAGTAGGCTATTGCTTAGTCCAGGCAAGAGATAACAGTGGCTTGGACCAGCATGGTAGCAATGGAGGTGCTGAGATAGGAAAGACAATAGAGAGAGGAGATAGAAGGGTAGAGCAGGAGTTTGTATTTGGACATGTTACGTTTGAGATGCCTATTAACATTCAAGTGGAGATGTAGGATGGGCAACGGTCTATGTGAATCTGGAGTTCAAGGACAACCAGGCTGAGTCATAAATAAACACCTGACATTTATAGTCACAGGAGGCTGGATGAGATTAACAAAAGAAAGTATATAAGCAGGAAATATGTAGATGAACCAACAAAGAAGGGAGATGCCCAAGGAGTAGAAGAAAAAACAGAAGAATTCCTGGACATCAAATGCAGACAGTGTTTACAGGGGAAGTCTAAATGAATGATCAACTGGGTCAAATGTTACTGGCCTTCATAATCAATTCATAATTAATATAAGATATTAATATAAAACACAACCATTGTGTCCTCCTTGGCTGGGGGTCCTTTGGAAAACCTTGTCTTTATCAATTTTTTGTTTGTTTTTAAATACTAGAAAGATTATCTATCATCTATCTATCTATTATCTATCTATCTATCTATCTATCTATCTATCTATCTATCTATCTATCTAGGATAGCCAACAAGAAGGTCCATGGCAGAAAGATATATTCTTTCTATCTATATTTATAGCTGCAAATCTTTACAACTCTGGTAGGTTTGTTTTCATGACAACTATAACTAGCCTTATAGATTGTTGCTCTTGTAGGAAATGAAATACCAGTGGTTAGGGTTCTAAAGCCTCCATAAGGATGTTAATGGTCTAGAATTTTGCTACCAATCCCCCAATGCAGACAGATGTCAGAGGAAGTTAGGGCTGTTCTTTTCACAGCAGTATGGCATATTTGTACAGGAGAAGTGCACACTACAGAATTCTGGAATCTTTTCTGTAATTCATAGACATACGTTTAGCAATAGTGATTACTTAGACTATACTTTTAGAAATCTGCACATTTTTTCTGCTCTTCTACAAGATGCATCATTATAAATGATGCTATGCATGATCCAAGGTCTCAGATGGACAATTTCAGAAGGAAAAACAGGAAGAAAACTTATAGATACAGAAACAGACATGGATATATAATTTATATTATATGCAAATACTTGTTATATAATATATAATATATTATTTATAGTTACATTTTTATTATATTTACTTCAATGTGTACATCCCATTGCTCTAATTAGACATTTTTCCATTTAGAAAACGATCAAGTGTGCAGCACCTGGGTGGCTCAATTGGTTAAGCATCTGACTCTTGATTTTGGCTCAGGTCATGATCTCAGGGTTGTGAGATCAGGCCCCGTGTTGGGCTTCACACTGGGCATGGAGCCTGCTTATGATTCTCCCTCTCCCTCTACCCCTCCCCCCCCAAAAATTTTAGAAAATAACCAAGTGATCAAATTTTATAAGATAATAACATCCCATTTGAAACTAAAATCCAATTTCATATTCTTTTAGAAGAGTCACCATTTCCACTGAGTTTTGCATTGGCAACATCAGAGTATTAATTCAGTAAAGAAGATTAGATATTAATATAAGTATGCGATAGATCATGTTCTTTATTTCTTGGATTCAGAGCTTTGTTCTGCTTTTTATTCCAAGTACATGAGGTGAGTGCAGATAAAATAAAATTAAACATAATTTTAAATAAAATTAATTTAAACTAAGTGAAAATAGATATATTAGCATGCCCTAATCAATGCCAAGTGACAAAAAATAATTTTTGCAGGCTAACTTGAAATGAGCTTTTTTGGACCCATGTTAATTATCTGTAGTCTCAATTTTATTTTTAACCACTAACTGCTGGGGCTGACTTCAATTGGCTTCATTTGTGTTTTAAATAATTAGTATTTAATAATGTATTATGCATTACAGGAATATTCAGAGAGAACCCAAGTTTCAATTACCTGCCACTTCAAATTACAGGCTCCCAGTAATTAGCTTCTGCCACATAACCCATAATGGAACAGACCGAAGTTAATAGAAAGTAGGAGCAAAACTATATAGCCAGTTTGGCATGAGTAGATTTCAAAATGAACCAATTTGTGTACCTTTTAATGTATTTCTCTGCAGGAATTAAAAAGCTGTCTGGCTAACCTTTCCGAGTCTCCCTCATTTGTAATAAAAGAGATAATAATGAAGATAGTATCTGCCTCATAGGGATTACTTATTCACCTATCCAGAGAGAGGCATATAGTTGAGATGTCAGAATTTCATCAGCTCTAGTACATAGTATTATATTTAGAATAAAGTCTGAAGTCCTCATGTGACCTGTGAGGCCTTTTATCAAGGGTTCACGAAACTGACTGGACAGTAGGATCAGCTGGGGGGGGGGAGGGTCAGCTCGGATTTGGTGAGAGCAGGGTATGGGGAGGTGAGAAGGCTGGAGAGGGCTGGAGGTGGCTAGCCTCAGTATGCTTTATAAGTGTGCCCGGTATGGACAGGTTTGAGAACCCTTGTCCCACGTGATCGTGTCTGGAGCTACATTGCCTGCAAGCTTATAAGAAATGCAAGTTATCAGACCCCACATTAGACCAACTGAATCAGAAGCTGAGAGTGGGACACAATGATCTGTTTTAGTAAACACTCTGGCAGATTTTGATATACACTGAAGGATGAGAAGCAGTGCTACCAGGTCGTGCCACTCCAAGTGTGTTTTACTTTCCTTCCAGCAACCTCAGCACCGCCTGGGAGCTTGCTGGACATGCAGAATCTCAGCCCTATCCCAGACCTCCTGAAGCCGAATCTGCATTTGAACAAAATCCCCAGGTGATAGGTAGTCATATGAAAGTTTGAGAGGCACTACTCTGACATAATGGTTCTCAACCTTGGCTGCAAATTGGAAGAATCTGGAGGAGCTGTAAAAATTACAGATGCCTGGTAAGCTGAGCAGGGAGCTCCTGGGTCTCCCATTTCAACACAGAAAGCTCCACTTTCATCATTTTGGAATAAGCTCCCCTTGTAAGAAAGGCTCTACTACAACTAAATGCTTTGGGCTTCATCTACCCCCTTTTCACTAGAACAGCCTCACAATGGCTGAAATAACTTAATTAGCACAACTCTTGCTTCTGTCTATGCTCTGAGAGCTTCATAGTATCCCTAGCTCCCAAAGCAGCCTCTGGTTCTTTCTGGGTGTCTCGACACTCCCACGAAGCCCACACTGTGCCAAAGCCACTCGATTTACCCTGCCCTTCTCCCCTTAACTGGGGGTCTCATGTTGTCCCTTTTAGCTTAAAGCCACAGCACTGCCTAAGCCTTGGTTTCAGAGTCTCAAAAAAAAAGTTGCTCTGCTTCCGTGGTAGGCATAGATGGGGTAGATCCCTGTCCTCCCCACTTCCTCATCAAGAACAGAAAGGAAAAGCCTTTCCCTTTAGTTTTCAGTGAAATGAAAATCCCCCATAGCAATGTACACGATTTCCAAGAATCATCTCTTCAGGGTGTATCAGACACCACCAGATCCTACCCCCCACTTCAGGTCGTGGTAGGAGCAGCTGTATATCGTGAGCCAATGGAGTCCTCTCGGAGCCAAGGCTCAAGAAGCCCCTTACGGAATCGATGGAGATGCCGGAGCCCAAGTTTCTACACGGGCTGCTCTCAGGCAGATCTGCTTTCTGCCACTGTCACCTGTGGTCTGACGATCCCTCCTCCCCTGCACCCTCTGGGGAGCTAACTTAGGATCTTTCCGTGGTGTTCCAGATACAAAGGGGGCTTTCCCACCACTTGGAGACTTAAGTACACAGTTCCCAACTCCCAGGCAAGGAACTGGCAGATGTAAATACAGAAAGTTTGGCCAAAACTTGTTTGGCACCACGTCAGTACATTGTAAATCAAGTTACAAGATGGCAGAAGACACGACATTAAAAGAAATATTTGAGGCAATGTTTTCAAGAAGGTCCTTATTTACCACAGAATTATTACAAACTACTTGTTGCTTGAAAACAAATCTTCCTTCCTACACTCAAACATTTATCTTCATTCTGAACTCACAGGCTATTTCTAGTTTCCAGCAAAGTTTGTTTTGCTCCCCAATGTCTTTAATCGTGAAGAAGATAATATATATTTTCAGTGTGTCAGTATAGATGTACGATGTTCTCACATCATTTCTGGAAAGCTGAAAACTTTGAAGCTTTTCAGGACCAACTACTGAAAACCAGAAGTACCTTCCTTGCTCCATTGTCATAACAATGTAATAAAGTCTGCAATGAATCGAAGAAAGTCAGTAGAATTGTTCCTGGGTTATAGTCCCTGCTCAAAAAATACTTGTTGAATGAATGAAAAAATTGGTGTACAAATGAATCAATTTCTGCTTTTACGTTGGTAGCCTGAACCTAAATAGATTTCTAAGACTTACGAAAACTTGGAGTGCGTTATTTCCCTAATTATTTTTGCTACATTTCCTTTGAAAGTAAAAGGTCGGATATTTTATTTGATCTCTATTTTCATTTCACAAATTCACGTATTCACATACTTACATAAACATTCGCAGGACACGTGGTTAAAAGTATATCAGTACTTCACTATTGTGCGTGCTGTGATGTGAGCTCTACTTGCAAATTTCCTCCAATACTTTCTTGATCTCTGGGATCAAGTTAAATGGCTGTATGGAGATTTGCCCACATCTTCCTGGAAAGCAAATTCTGGTTCTGTTCTAATGACTAATATTTCCTTAGGTTAAAAAGGCAACAGTGAAAGTCACAACATACTGATCTCCAGCAAGAAATGACACTGACAACGTAGGCTTATGTAGACATGAATTGCACCTGTATTTTTCTAAACATTCATTCCTGTGATATTCTAGAAATCCCAATAGTCCATATAACCCTCATCTGCTAAACTATTCAGCCACTAACCTTAGGTGGCCGACAAACCGTGGATGGCATATTCCTGGAGCAGAACGGTGAGAGACAGAGAGACAAACAGCTTCACATTTTTCTTCTTTTGTCCTCAGCTTCTGAAGCTACTGGTTAATAGTACTGCTCAATGAATAAAACATAAGTTCTTGATGGCACCTGTGGCAAGGAGGTAATGAGTTTCTGTCTTAGTTTCAGTGTCGTGTTAACATCATCCCACTGACCTTAATTTCAACAGGCTCCCCCCTCTACCGAAGGAGTAACAACCAAATGTATCAACGAGCTCCAGAGTCCGACTTCGTGGGTGTACATCCCAGCTTACGCACTAAGCGACATGGGGCTGTCGCCGTAACCTCCCTGTGCCTGTTTCTCCATCAGTAAATAGGAATGACAATAACATCACTGTGAATATTAAGGAAGGTGGTTTAGTCACCCATTTAACAAACGTTTCTCGAGTGCTCACTGCATGCCGGGCACTATACAGACAGAGTGATGATCAAGACAGAAAAGAAAGTCCCTGTGCTCACGGAGCTTACATTCTTGTGAGGGAAAAAACAGATGGAAATACACTTAGAAGAGTGACTGGCACCCCATAAATAGTACCTTCTGCACTTAGTTATTGAGCACTCTTTGGGGCCATGAGGGTTAAAAACAGTGATCTCAAGCAAATACTCTCTTGAACCTTTTCTTTCCTAGTTATGCTTTTCTGTATTTTCCAACACATTTACAACGAGCACTGGTTACTTAGGTAGTAAATTAACAACAACAACAAAAGAGCAATGACATAATTTAACAAATACCTCATGGTGTCTGCTGGAGAGAGCTATGGTTCTGGTAATGATTCCATGAACATTCACTGCCCAGTCTCTTTTCAGCCCAGATGCGTACTTTCCGGCCCATTCATTCTGTTACTTCAGCATCTCTCATCCTTTGGTCTAGTCTCTATCCTGAACCTCCTCCTCTGTGGATGGACACGACTGTTATTTTTCTGTTTTCAAACCTGCATTTAATAATAATAAAAAAAATCACTCCAAATTTTTTTCATCCTTGTACAACCAGAAATTCCCAAGCAACTATTTTCCCTATTGCTCGTGAGCTTCAACTATTTCTTGGTTTTTCAGGGGAACTGCCTTCTCTCTCTTCAGCATGAATGCTTTGTAGTATTTCTGTTGTCCCTAACTGTGGATGCTAAATGTTATAAATAATATTTTTCTTCTTTCTATCTTTCATCATCAGAGCCTCACCAAATCCCAACACCTTCTTTTTAATGACATGTTTTGGCTCTACTAAATTAGTACAACCTCTAAAATCCCAGCAAATGACCTTCCTTCCCTAAATCATTTTCCAAAACCATGATATGGTTGTGCTACTCTCATTCTGCAGGAATTACTTGGCTATTTAATTTTGTTGGGTTACCTTTCTTCCTTGCTCATGACGTTCATTTTTAAATTCCCAAATTACTCTTTTGTCCTACATATCCTTATACAAAATAAAAATATCTGTTAATTTCCATCACACTTTAAAGAGAAAAGACTCAAGGTTAAAAATCAAAAGTATCGGGGTGCCTGGGTGGCTCAGTCGTTAAGGGTCTGCCTTCGGCTCAGGTCACGATCCCAGGGTCCTGGGATCGAGCCCCGCATCAGGCTCCCTGCTCAGCGAGGAGCCTGCTTCCCCCTCTCCCTCTGCCTACTGCTCCCCTTGCCTGTGCTCTCTTTCTCTCTGTCAAATAAATAGATAAAATCTTTAAAAAAGAATCAAAAGTATTGCCACATAGTAAGCATCAAAGATATTACTTATAAGAAAGCCTATGTCATACAGATGTTCCTAAATTTAGGTCTAAAAAATTGCACTTCCCTTTAGCACTAAAACAATATTCCTAAGACCACATGGTACTTGAAAAACACATAACAATTTTAGCAGTCTCCTTTCCCCAAACATTCCTGGCACACTGGTCTGTTTCATAAATCCACCTTGCGTGTCACTCCGACCCCAGCAAGTCTGATACCATGCATAGGATGGCAGAGCACATCACACCATCCTTAGGTGGCCAGCTAGGACTGGGGCTGATTTCTCCTTCTCCCTCCCCAGCAAGGGAATGACCCATCCCTTACTTCTGAAAAGGTCAGTCAAGTCTTAACAAAACTATCCCGAGGATTTAAGGAAACATAAAGATTTCTAACACAGTCAAGCAACACTTAAAACTGTGTACTTTATTGGACTACTTCCAGAGTTTATAGGCTGTTCCACTGATCTCCGCTAGAGGTGTCTCTTACTTTCATCACATCTACCAATATTCTTTCACTCCTTGGAATCAAGACCCCGGAGAAAATAAACAGAATATTTCTTAAAGTAAAAGTTTACTCTAAAAATACAACATTTTGTAGAAGAAGAAAATAACATCAACTTTTTAATGCAAAGCAGCTTAGTTCCTCCTTTTTACCAATTCATTCCGAAGTAGGAGCTTGTCCTTAAACTTGTAGAACTCAAAGACTCACTGGAATAGGTCCTCCAAAAACAAAGGGGAAGAAGTCTCTCTGAAGGATAAAGGCATGCCTCTATCCAGAGAAACAAAATGGGCTGGCAGCTTTAAAATAACCTCCCTTCCCTACTTACTCTTCACACTTTCCCTGTATATGGCCATAATGCTTCAAAAATATTGGGGTTTAGCCTCAGAGAAAGTTGTTACGCACATGTGCAACTTGACTCCTACTCTTTTCTTCACTCCTGATTGTAAGACAAGCATTGAAAACCAAACCTGCTTGATTTCAAGCTAAGGAGCGTCATACTTTATTTTGGAAATTTAAGGCAGAGAGCATAACCTCAGGACCAACCAGTTGCCGTGTGGCCATGTTTATGCAGAGCCGAGGCACAAAAATGACTGGCAGTTGCAACAATTGCATGGTTAATGTTTAGTGGTTGTAAGGAAGGAAGTAAAGATATAAGCGCATAAAAGCACACAACAGGAAGAAACCCAAAGGAATTGACGCATAGTCTTCCAGACTATAATGTAGCATGCCCATCCTATGATTGCTATGAACTGGGTTACTTCCATAATTTCTCTAGAGAAATGCATCTAAAACACTCTGCCAGTCAGGAATCCAGTAGGAAACAGATGGCACAATCAAATTGGATAAATTAAAGACAGTTTAATACAGGAACTATTTATAAAGGTGGACAGCTTAAAGAAATCACAATCTGTAGTGCAGCACTCCTGGGCCAATAGCGGTGAGGTCTTACTACCTCTGTCCTGAATGGTGAAGAAGAGAGAACAGTTGGGAACCAGCAGGCAGAGGGGGCTATGTGGAGATGGGGGCCTTGTAGAAGTTAATGACTTTATTCTAGGGATAGGGCAGCCTATGACAATCCCACAGCGTTGGGAAGAAGCCAAGAGGAAACACACACTGCTGTCAGCCTTCTCTTTCCCTGTGATCACCTACCATTGCTCCGCATGGCTGAATCCAATAGGAACAGTCTGTACAGAGTCTCACAGAGCACGAAGCAGGAGGAGAAGGGTACAGAGTGTATCTGGAGGGGCAAACCTATGTCTCACTAAGTCAGATAATATTTCTGGCCTTCCATTTCTGCCTTGTACACAACTGGTACAAGCGAGTCTGACTTTTGATCAGTTATGTAACAGGAAGCCACACTGATTTAATAGAAGGGAAAAAATAAGACTTAAATTTAGTGATCGACTTACTTAAGATTTTTATCAATTCCTCCATTCTTCTTTGGCGCATAATACCTAGAACAGGGTTTTTTGTTTTGTTTTTCCCAAAGCATTTTGCTATGCATCTGAAATTAGATTTTATTTTATAGGTCATAGTTTCTGAAGAATTTTGAGCTGGAGAATGCCAAGCTCTGATTTGCATGTTTGAAAGAATACCCTATAGTATTTAAAAGATTATTTTGAAAGTGATGCATCTAGAGATAGTAATACTATCTGAGATATTGAGGACAGTTGGGAGAAAGAGAAGGTGATGGATGTGAGAAACTTGCAGAGGTAACATTAATAGAATTCCATCCTTAATTGAATATCAGCATTAAATTAAGAGTGCAGAGTGACTCTTAGACTCCTAGTTTAAAAAAAAAAACACGTGTAGCTGGTTAGTGGGAGAGGTGGATACTGATTCAACTTGGGACATATGGAGCTCAATGTGCCTACAAAATCCAACCAACTGGATACATACCCGTCACACAAAAGAAAGAGATAGGGAATTTACCATAATGTAGGAAGTAGTGAAGGCCATGGTTATGAGTAGAATCAGGTAAAGATGGAGGGCAGCACAAAGAGATGGCCAGAATGGAGGCTTTGGCAACAACATTTTGAGAAATCAGACCTCTCCCTGTTTTTAGTGCCATTGCAAATCTTTCCCATGACCGTAAGCCCTATCAAGGACAGAGACTTGGCCTGTCTTGTTTTTCCCCAAGATCTAGCAGTGCCTGGCACACAGTTAAGCGCTCGCTACATATTATTGAATGACTGGTGGGTTCAGTTTGCTAATGGGCACAGGAGAGGGTGATCTGATTTAGCAACTGGGGTTATTCAGAGATTAATTTACTCCCAAGATTCTCCCACCTCTGCCTTTTTTAGGGCTCCCCGCTGAATCTGAAGTTCCTTTCCCTGACTCTGTTGCTGGGAGGTTATATCTTCTTTGCTTCTATTTTTCAGTTTTTAAATTTGTCATCAGAATGATTCATTGAATTGCGTAGTTTTTAATTCCTGTATGTCAGACTTTGTTTCAGGTCTATCCTTTAAGAAATAATTTTTTTTTTCCTGTAGAGAAAGATTATCTCACTTCTTTTTTCCTGTAAAACCAGAGGTCCACTCAAAGTTTGGATAGTAATAATCACCAGACTGATAGGACACACGCTCATAAATATGGATAGATCATGTACCAAAAATCACAAGTACTTTAATGACTGTGTATCTTAAAGCAGTGGTCTCCAAACCAGGGTTGCTTACCCTGAGAGTACCCCAAGACCCCCCCCAGGGGTACATGGATACACAAAGGGAAGCAATTTCCAGAACTTCAAGTCTTATCTGGCTTCTTGCCTAGGACTCATCTGTCTAAAAGAAGGTGTCTGTGGTAGAGGTTGGTCATTCTACTTTTGCATCTTCTTTACCAGTTCTCATAAACTTCAGAATGGATCAGAATCATCTGGAATGCTTGTGAAAACCCAGGTTGCTCTCCCATTACCAAAATTTCTAATTCAGTAGGGTAGGGTATGGTCTGAGGATGTGCATTTCTTTTAAGTTTCTAGGTGGTGCTGAAGTGGTTTCAGGAACAAACTTTGAGAGCCAAAGGCTTCAGACAATCGGCCTTTTCCCACTTTATAAAAAACAACCACCACATCAAACACACTTCTAATCCATCCTGAGTCTTAGGATGCTTTTCCATGGAACGTGAAAACTATGAGCAAACAGGACAAATCAAAATTAATTATTCTGATAACAGTGTACAAATCAAATCATTTTTAAGGCAGGTCTTTGCAAAAATATTAAGAAAGAATTTGGGGCGCCTGGGTGGCTCAGTTGGTTAAGCGACTGCCTTAGGCTCAGGTCATGATCCTGGAGTCCCTGGATCGAGTCCCACATCGGGCTCCCTGCTCAGCAGGGAGTCTGCTTCTCCCTCTGACCCTCCCCCCTCTCATGTACTCTCTCTCTCATTCTCTCTCTCTCAAATAAATAAATAAAATCTTTAAAAAAAAAAAGAAAGAATTTGTTGAGTTGTCAGCTGAAAGGTAATTGAAAATAACTTTTGGGATGCCTGGGTGGCTCAGTCAGTTAGATGTCTGCCTTTGGCTCAGGTCATGATCCCAGGGTTCTGGGATCAAGTCCTGCATTGGGCTCCTTGCTCAGCAGAAGCCTGCTTCTCCTTCTACCTGCTGCTCCCCCTGCTTGTGCTTTCTCTCTATATCTGACAAATAAATAAATAAAATCTTAAAAAAAAACTTTCAATAGAATGCTATGGGATTTTTGGCACATAATTCAGAAAGAGGTAAAAAAATTGAGTAGCACTGCATAATAAAACTATGATTTCCATCATTTCCTTGTATGTGAACAAGTTTTCTGAGTTTAAATCTGTAAAAACAAAATAGGAACAGAATTGAAGTTAAGCCATGACACATTTCCAGTTTTTAAGTAATATTTACTCACAGAAATGTGAATTGGGAAAAACAGCTCTAACCATCTCACTGAGATAGATTTTTTTTTTTTAAGATTTTATTTATTTGAGAGAGAGTGAGAGCAAGAGTGAGAGCGGGAGAACGTGAGCAGGGGGAAGGGCAAAGGGAGAGGTAGAGGGAGAGGGAGAAGCAGACTCCCTGCTGAGCAGGGAGCCCGAAGAAGCTTGATCCCAGGACCCTGAGCTGAAGGCAGCTGCTTAACTCACTGAGCCACCCAAGTGCCCCCTGAGATATATTTCTAATAAAATTTTACAATTTGTATAATTATCTTTCAAGGTTTGTAATAGTGTAATATTGTTTTGATCAATTGTATAATCAGTAAATTACAATGACAATTCAATATGGGAAAAGATTTTAAACTTACACCTTTATGTTCACATGAGAAATTAATTTTCAACTTTTAAATATAAATTTTGATGTATATATGTTTGATAGCTAAATCAGTAGAAGACTTTCAGGCATATAAATGTATAATATTTGTTTAAAATTCCATGGGGAAAACTGAAAAAAAAAAAAAGTCTAAAAATAAGACAGGAAAAATATAAAATGTCTGACTGTTGAGTCTTTTTCTTCAAGCATTTTTATTTTTTTTTAATATTTATTTATTTGACACAGAGAGAGCACAAGCAGGGGGAGCGTCAGGCAGAGGGAGAAAAAGACTCCCCGCTGAGCAGGGAGCCGGATGCGGGACTCGATCCCAGGACCCTGGGATCATGACCTGAGCTGAAGGAAGACGCTTAACCGACTGAGCCACCCAGGCGCCCTCTTCAAGCATTTTTAAAATGGATAATAGTAGGTATGAAACCACTATGGTATTTAGATTCCACTGAATATATTTAAAAGAGTAATGTTACTTGTTTATTTTAGAATAGCAATATTTAAAATATGCCAAATATATCATCCTTCACAACTGTTTGACTTTATGATGGAAAATGTTTTTGTTGACAACTTTAAATGTGATGACCATATAAGTTTTAAAATTTTGTTTTAGAATAAACACTACCAAAAATCATTTAAGACTTCCTGCTTTAAGGCAGTAAATTTTTAATCTTCAGCAGGGATCATTTGATAGGCTCAGACAGAACTCTGAATTAAATTTTAATTAAAACCCAAGCTTTGCTTATTCTGTAAACACCTCAACAAAAACCATTTCTGTTCTTGTTTGGCATTCACTCTTTCTTGTCCAGCTGGGATCCAAACATACAGAAATGAGTAATAATGGGAAAAGATTATACAATCTTGAATGACTCACTCAAAGACCTTTATAAACTTTCTATTTAGACTTGTTCCAGAAAAGAATCATTTTCCTGAATTCTAGTTTGTTTAGCAAATGGAAATTGCAGCTAAAAAAAAGGAAAAAAAAAAAAAAGGATGCCCAAATATCCGTACCAAAACATTGCTGTGGGCATTTTTCTTCAAAAAACATTTCACTGCATTTGTAATATTAGGAAACACAAAAAGAAACACATTAAAACACATTTACATCATCGACTCTTTAGCCACTTGATAATAATATCTTTGCCTTTTTCTAATATATATGTTCTCTTGTAGATTATTTTCTTGGGAGACATTCATGCTCAGGTTATGCACAAAATCTACTCTGAACCTTTTTGCAACCTATTACATTTTTTCTGTCCATTTCCAAACTCCCTAACTTCATTTTACATGATATATGACTTTTGGACAATTAGCTCAAGGCTAACCCAGTTCCTATTTCCTGTACTGTATTGAAAATTCACTTAAGATTAGCCAAGGTCTATTTGCTATCACATTAAAATGATATATCCCTCCCTATACAATCTCTTACCTCTTTTTCATTTTAGCTACTCTGGAAGACTACCTCTTCTCAATAGCTCCCAGTGATAGGGGCACATTCTTCCTCCTGATAGGCAGCCTAGCCTTTAGAAACTGAAAACCCCCTCTGGCTGACTTTGGGTGTTACAAGCCTCCTTAAACGTCTCACTCTGTCCCAGTATTCTGGGTATTGGAACATCCCAGAGACTCCACTATTTGCACCTAGATCAATAAAAATTTACTTGATGGGTTTATAAACATCTAATAAGAGTGTATATGCACAAGTATTGAAAATTCTTATCCACTCCCTTGGGTAATTTCTGTTTAAAGCTCTGGGTGAAAGATATGACAGACTGGATTGCACATTATAAGGACAAGCTCAGCAAGGAAAAGAATCTCTTCTGCATCTATTCATGCCCGACTTCCCATATATTTTTTGACATTCCAAGAAAGAAACCTCAAAATAATTTTCAACTCACCTTTGTCCTTTCTGATATCTTCGAAACAAGCTTAGAACATATCACGGATTTGTTCTTCCAAATTATCCGTAAATATATTGAATGGAATGGGCTGTAAAAAAATCCCCATGGGATGCATCCGATATAAAACCTTTATGTGGGCAGAGACCTGTCTAACTCATTCACTGCTGAATCTCCAGAGCCTAGGACAGTGCCTGACGTAGTAAGCACTCAATAAATAGTGAATGAATAAAACATGAAGGAATGGATGGAAATCTGGGTGGATAGAAACTTGATGTTTTTGAGATCTTCTGATCACTTTTTAGATAGAATCTTCTAGGCAGTAAATTAACCTCCTAAATGTATAGCAATTGGAACATAATATTTTGTATTTTTCTTGAGGATGTCACGCAGGCCCTGGAGATTACCTCATTGACTAAAAACTAATTATGTGACTTTGGACCGAGGACTTGAGTTTTTTACAGCTGATCTCTCATTAATCAGATAGTAACGACACCTGTCTCACAGGCCTGTCAGGAGATGATACATATAAAGCACTGGGCCTGGTTCACAGGAAACATTTTGTAAATGTGAGGTATCACTTTTACTATTGCATGTTTCTTTCACATGTGAGATTAATGCCTGACTGTGTAGATGTAAACACTATCGGAATTACTCTCTCAATTTTTGTGGGTACATATATAATCACTTCTCTGCTAGCCACAAAATCATTTCATCCAAGCCAGCAGCTTGCACTTTGTGATGCAACTAGAACGTAAAAATGTCAGTGCACATTAGCATTTCAAGTTGTAAATAACCAGACCAGTCACAGTATAGTAAAAGAAGGACTTTAGGTTTCTTTGGTGAAACAAAAGCAGGTATAAAAAGTTACAAAGGTTTTAGATTTTCATTCACAAAAAAAAAAAAAACAACATTCACATTTTACACTATACACGTTATAATATAAATACAGGAACGTATTATGTGCATTGTAATGAAGGAGAAAAATTAAAACCTAAGAGGTCAACACAGTGTTGTTCTGTGCTCTGGAACACTCAGAGGTGGATTATACTTAGTGCAGCAACCAAGGGAACTTGCTCAAAGACTCTGAGGATGATGGGAGCTACTGTTGTTCCTTCCAAGCCAAAGGAGGTTTCGTGAAAACGAATCGTGTTGGGTCTGCTCTTTTTGTATTTTATTTGTTGTCTACTCTTCTCAAGGTTGTTCTAACTAAAATTAGGGAAAGACTCCCAAATGCCTTCTTTCCATTACGGGGTTTTCCTTAAACGTTAAGTGGATAATGATTGGAATTCATCTTCAGCAGTCACTTTATTCAAATAAAGGGGAGAAAACACAGTAGGAAGAGATAGGGAGAAATGTCAACATGTACACTCCACCTAACAGGAAGAAATACCCACACTCCATCTGTAGCTCCTTGCTTAGAATGGGCAAACACCATTTGCCGAAAGCTATACATTTTCCACTCTTCTCATAATAAACACTGGATGCATTCTATCCATCACATTATTTAATCAGGGACAAAATACCTAGATTATGTGGTCCCAAACGGTGTGGGGGAAGCATAAAGGCTAACACTGAAAAATAACTAGCATACTAGGTCAATTTGCAGGTTTGGGGGAAAATAACATCCAATAAATTAAATCAGTATGGCTTACTTCATTTATTTATGTATGCTTCACAGCTGCAGCATTCATACATGAACATTCAAAACTTTATAAAAGATTAAAATGGTTATATATACAAAATTTCTTTCTTTGAATGTGTGTGGTTGTTTTAACAATCCCCCACCCTCCAGAACCCTTAGGTCTGTATCCATTTGAAATGTGTTGATCTGTGATCTTGCAAGTTAGTGTTATGAAAGCCATTAAAAAGGAGACCTGGTTGAGTTAATAATTAGCACTTTGACCCCTAAAAAAATGCTCCTGGTCCTAGAAAAGTCCTCCATTCAGGCCTTTCTTGTAAGTGAAGAAAAAGGAATGCAGCAAAGAAGAGTTCCACGGTGCAGTCCTTAGTTCTGTGGGGATCCTGTCAGCCGGGCTTCAGGGTCACACGGAAGCAAACTGCACTTACGGCTGACATGGCGCAGTGACCTACAAGACCTTGTGTTTGTTAGTTGTCTAGGAAAAGCCGTCCTCAGTCTTGCTGACAAAGGGCAAGTGAAACCATTTCCAGCCTAAACAAACTACAAAAGCAGCCGATCCAATGATTAAAGACCTCTGAGGCTCCATAATCATCATTAAATATGCCCAAACTCTGTGTGACTTTTTATTTTATATACAGGATTAAAATCAACATTAAATCATCTTATTTACATTGCCATTGGTGCTGAAATGGAGCTTTTTAAATAGTACAGTAGGCTGGTATACGTTAGAAAATGGTCTGCACTGGAGGCAAATAGAAAACTAAAGAAATTAGATAGGCTGGAAACAGTTACTTTCTGCCCTCATTTTCTTTCATTTTGTTAGCTTTCTTTTTGAATGCCAATACTTTCATCTGAAACGTTTTGGGAGCACAGCAACCCCAAATGACTGGACGGTGGTCCAAAAATCCAAACCAACTGATAGTACTTCTCGAGGTGATAGGAAAGGCACAGGAAGTTAGGACTTTGGCTGAAATGATGAAAACACAGGTTCGCCATGTTAGGGGTCAGCGCCTGGACTCCTGCCACCTCCGGCTCCAACGGTGATCATGTTTTGTTGTATTTATTGAATTGTCCTTTGCTGATGAGGAATTTTTAAAGTATTTCTTAGAGTAAGTCCTTTGGTATGCAGACGCTACATGGAAGGAAAGAAAGAAAGAAAGAAAACACAACAATATTACTTGCTCCATACCCTAAACTACCAATACCGTAGCCATAAAATGAGCGTGTCTAGTAGTTGTTATAGCACGGTTGTCCATTCTTTCTAAAGGACCACTTACGGTTCAGGCAGGTAATTTTAGGCATAGCCCATCTTCCATTTCCGAGGCAACGGATAGTTGGAAGGTGGCGTTGAATGAAACCATCTTTGCAGTGATATCTAATCAGAGAGTTGATTTCATAACGAGGTTTCATCTTTCCAAAGGTCTTGGCGTTTTCTACAACAGGGGGCTGGCCGCAGGCAACTAAAGAAAAGTAAACTGGGTTATTGCCAAGTAATCTAAATATTTCTATTAGTATGAATCTTTTTTTTTTCTCTTTCCCTTTTTCTGCTACCCAACCAAGCATCCTCATCAAAGGCAATCATTTAGAATTAAAGAATTGAAATTCTTCAAGAGAAATACTAAATACTGAGGCTCTGGGCCTAGTTTAAATCTCAGATTATATCACCTTCAGCTGTGTTTTATTAAAAACCATTGGGCTAAATGATCATATATTCATCTATCCATCTGGAAGGGTCACTTTTCTGAAAAATGCCAAATTAAAAAGCACCTGTCTCATGCCAACATGTGGCTTGTCGGTATTGTCTCCATCAGCATCCTAAAGCTTGTATTTATTACCCACCTTCAATTGGAACAATATGGATTTGTGACAATTAACTATCACAGTCACCTCCCTGAAAAAACTTACAATCTATAATAACATCGTAGTTTTAAAATATGGATAAAATATGGACAAAATATGGATTCCTAAGTATAAAGAAAATATCTCTGGTTCCCTTTATGTTTATTTTCTCTGTCTGTCTTCTGCCTGGAAACAGGGGGAAAGTCAGGACATAGCATCCATGCCTCAGTTTTGTAATTAACTTATAAATTTCAACTCTTTAGAAGGGCTAATAAAGGTAAATCTTGGAATATATAACCATCATTTTAAATTTACAATGAATAATTCTGAATATCAACAAACCTAGCAATGTAGAAATAACAAAAAAGAAATAGCAGTAAAAGAAACCTAGCAATTTTGAAATTCAAAAAGCTGGGAAAATTGATTCAACTGAGTGTGTATTAACTTACAGTTGTATTCAACATTAGTGTGTTGTTAAAATGATATACTTCAATAATTAACTTTTATTAAGTGATTGTGTTTTGCTATATGTCTCTAATAAAAACATAACTTCAAAATAATTTCCCTAAATGGCACTTCCTTTCCATAGTTTACTTTGAGAATTCTGATATCACAAAGCCCATGTCATATGCTCTCATGAAATAATGCAAATCTTTAACGGGAGAATGATTACCAGAAACCTTGGTACCAAGATGTCTGGATGTCAACATCCTAATATCAAAAGTTTACAAATTTTAATTTATTTACATATTCAGAAGGCTGTTTACAACCATATTCTTTTGCAATAACAAATGTGGTTTCACTTAAATATTTTGTTCCTCTAATTTATTTCTGCCTGACAAATAGCTTGGAACATATTGACCTCATGACAAAGTTATCTTTAAAGAAACACAATCCAAGCACATCTTTTTATTCACATAAGGGATTGTCACTCAGACATAACCTAAAAATACATTATGAAGTCATACTATCTATAACTAAGAAATTAGAAATATTTATTCATGTAAATATTTGATCTTCACAAATTCCTATAAGATAAACTGAAATCTCTATTTAAAAATGTCATTTTCAATTAGTAAACTACACTATGTATATGGATCAACAATAACTCCAATCTGGGATATCTATAGCCTATACTGGTCTAGATACTAGCAAGTTTCAGATAGAAGGAAACCAAAGAGATACAGAAGGTTAAAACTATCAATTAGATAATTCAATTATACTTGATTCTGTGCTATGTCAATAAATTAAAAGTTGTCATTATCAGTGTATAGATTTCTTCCAAAACTATATATGAAGACTTAAAATAAAGCTAAAATAATTCAATGAGTGTAGTATTGGAAAGGGCAGGCAAATAGACCAGAAATAGATCCACACATACATGCTCAATACTTGACAGAAGCAACATGGCAGAAGAGTGGGGGAAAGGTAGTTTTTTCACTTGGACAACTGGGTATTATTATGGATAAAAATGTACTTGGTTCCCTACCTCAGAGAATACATGGGAAATCAATTCTAGATGGTTTACATATAAAAATTAAAAAGGCAAAAACTATAAAACATTTAGAAAATAATATAGAATATCTTTCTGACTTTAGGGTAGGTATAAATTTCTTAAGACACAAAAGGGTTTGAACTCTAAAGGAAAATGCAACAAAATAAGAGAATTCTGTTCATCCATAAATACCATAGGGTAAAAGTAAAAACAGTGTACAAACTGGGAGAAGATAATATGCAACATATATAATTGTCAAAGGATTACTAACCAGGATATAAAAAGGATGCCAATAAATCATCATATAAAGGAAAAGCAATCAATTTTTAAAAATAAGGAATAGACATGAACAGAAACTTTACAAAAGAGCTATAAATGAGTGACATGTAAGTATATGAAATGATATTCAGGGAAAGCTATCCAAGAAAATGCAGATTAAATCACAAGAGATAATATTTTATACCCACTAGATTGGCAAAAATCTCAAAGTCCAATAATATAAAATGTTAGAGAAGATGTAGAGTAACAGGACCTCTTACATATTGCTGGTGGGAGTGCAAATTGGTACAACTACTTTGGAAAACAATCTGGCATTTTCTAGTAAATTTGATGGTACATATATCCTATAACTCAGCAACATCACTCCTGGAAAAATACCCTACGGAAGCTCACATAGGCCTGCTAGGAACAAGTTCAAGAATGTTGATAGAAACAGTGTTTATAATAGCAAAAACACTCAAAATAACCCAAATGTCTACTGACAGGAGAATTGGTAAATAAAATATTATATAGTTAGGGCGCCTGGGTGGCTCAGTTGGTTAAGCGACTGCCTTCGGCTCAGGTCATGATCCTGGAGTCCCGGGATCGAGTCCCGCATCGGGCTCCCTGCTCAGCAGGGAGTCTGCTTCTCCCTCTGACCCTCCCCCCTCTCATGCTCTCTCTCTCTCATTCTCTCTCTCAAATAAATAAATAAAATCTTTAAAAATAAATAAATAAAATAAAATAAAATATTATATAGTTATACATAAATACTATAAGCAGCAAAGTGAAGAAATACAGCTAAATGTGTCAACATGGATAAATCTCACAAACGATGCTGAAAAAAGCAAGTCACAAAATACATACAGGATGATTCTACTTGAAGTTCAAAAATGTGCAAAATGAAACAATTTGTCGTTTACAAATACAAGCATGTGTGATAATACTAAAGAGAAAAGTGAGGGATTTAAGTCATTATCTATGGTTGGAATTGGAAAGTAAACAGATGGGATTGTAAGGGCCCTGCAGGATGCTCCAAAGATGTGTGGACAGCATGCACTGTGTTCTTTAAAAAAAAAATAAATAAATACATATGCTTTGAGAGTGACGTTACCAAGAACAACTAGCATCTGTTCAAGAACAAGACACCACTGAGAGATTCCTAGTACAGGGAGGTGAGGTTGAAGCATACCCCTGCACCACAGAAACCAAGACAGACTACATTAGTGGATAAGAGAAGGGGTTAAATGTTGACCACTTTGCTCCTCCCCCAGGACTGTGCAGCACCATGTGCAGAGGTCTTTCCTGAGCCGCACGTTCCCACAGTTGAAAAAAAGGACCCCGGAAGACAACCAGCCTCCCCCCAGCATTGTGGGATGCTTTGTGGGAGCCCTACTCTGCTCTTGCACCACAGGGCTTACAGGGGGATATTCAGGGTCCAGCCATTGGGAATCTGAGTGTGACTGTGAATGGGGGAGGGCCCTGCAACAACCAGCACTTGAACCTTGGCAGACCAAATTCATACGTGCAGTGCCTAAGTAGTAGCCCCAGGCAGCAGCTTTGCTTACCTGCAGAGCCCAGGCAGAAGCACACTGTGACCACGGACCTTGGCGAGGGTCAGCTCTGCCTCATTCAGATCCTCAAATAAGGACTTTTGCCAGCCCTAGAGCCTGGTTTGCCCACATCCAGTCAAGGTGCTGGGTCACAGCCCCACCTGCTGTGGACAGTGTCTTCCAGCCCCTCTGACCAGTAGTACTGATGACAACTCCAAACAACTCAGTTTAAAAATGGGCAAAGGGCCTGAAGAGACATTTCTCCAAAGCTCTATGAAAGGCCAAGAGGTAGGTGAAAAGATACGCAACATCACTAGTCATGAGGGAAATGCAAATTAAAATCATAATGACGTATCACCTCACACCTGTTAGAATGGCTATCATCAAAAAGACAAAAGATAACAGATGCTGGAGAGGATGTGGAGAAAAGGGAACCCTTGTGAGACTGTAAGTTGGTACAGATATTAGGAAAGTAGGGAGTAGGTTTGGGGGATCCTCAAAAAATTAAAATAGAACTGCCATATATCCAGTAATTCTGCTTCTGGGAACATATCCAAAGGTAACAAAAACACTAACGCTAAAAGGTATCTGCACCCCCATGTTCACTGCAGCATTATTTACAATAGCCAAGACATGGAAACAACCTAAGTGTCCACCAAGGGATGAGTGGATAAAGCGGTGGTATATATACATACATGTACAATGGAATATTATTCAGCCATAAAGAATGAGGAAATCCTACTATTTAGGACAACGTGAATGGACCTGGAGGGCATTATGCTAAGTGAAGTATGTCAGACAGAGAAAGACAAATACTGTATGATCTCCCTTACATGTGGAATCTAGAGCAAATCTAAAATCTAAATCTAAATATGTGGAATCTAAAACAAACAAAAAAACAGGAAGAGGAGAAAAAAAATAAAGAAACCGAACAGACTTGGAAAAGGAGATCAGACATGTGGTTACCAGGGTTGGGGGTAGGAGGTGGAGGAATCGGAGGAAAGTGGTGAAAGGTACAAACTTCCAGTTGTAAGATAAGTTCTAAGGATATAATGTAACATGATGACTGTGGCCAACACCGCTATATGATACACAGGAAAGTTGATGAGAGTAAATCCTAAGAGTTCTCATCACAAGGGGAAAATTTTTTCCCTTTATTCTTTTCTTCTTTCTTTTCTTTTTATTTTATCTATGTGAGAAGATGGATGTTAGCCAAACTGTGGTAATCATTTCACAATATATATAAATCAAACCATCATGTGGTATGCCTTAAACTTATACAGGGATGTCTGTCAATTATCTCTCAGTAAAACTGGAAAATATAATCCTCTTTACAAGTATTTAATTAAAAGTAGAATTACTTAGGTCTATATGTTTAAAGGTGTCTAAGATAATCTGAAAGGAGAAATGAGTCGTTTATAAAAGTCTACAGACATTTATAAAATTCCCCAGAGTACTGGTTAACAAAGAGGTAAGTCTCTATGACTCAAAGTCAGACAGGAGGATGATAAAATACAAGAATTGTTTTGTTTTGTTGTTTTGTTTTGTTTTCCCTTTAATGAGGTGGATCCAATGTTTTATAAATCTCTTTCCCCCTTGGGAAATGCAAAACATGGTGCTGTTTTTGTGAAACCTTTGTAGCTGTAGGGCTGGGGTGGTCAACCTGGGGGCAGTTCTCTTCCTCTCCCTCCCTCCCCAGGGATAGGTGGTAAAGTCTAGAGACACTGAGGGTTATTACAAAGCAAAGGAGGAGGATGTGGAGTGGAGGAGAATGTTACTGGCATTCAGTGCATGGAGAGCAGAAATGCTGCCAAACCTGCAATGCACAGGACAGCCCCCACAACTAAGCATTATTTGGACCAAAAGATGAACAGCGTTGCTGTTGAGAAACCCTGCTCTAGGAAAAAGTAACAGGGTAAATAGAAGAATGCTCGGATCACAAAGGGAAAAGCATGACTCCAGGGAACACTTAGAGATCTAAGAAGACAAACATGACATTCGGATTAAGACAAACAGTTCATTAAAGACTTCTTACACTAGAAACAGGGAAAACAGCAAACACTTGATTTGCTATTTTCATGAGTCCCATGGCAGAAGTGAGGACGTATCGCACAGGGCCGGGGAAGCTGCTCATACAGGAAGGATATTCAGAGTCAATTCCGCTTTAGGTAAGAGAGTAGCAGAGAGAGTGACACGCCAACAGTTGAGTTTCACCCGAGCTCTGTGTGTCTCAGTGTTTTCTTTCTTCTGATAGAATTTTACTACTAGTCTTTCCTAAAACATCTACAGAGTGTGTATTTTTAGTTGATTATTTTTTATCCAAAGACAAATAAATCAAATGGATTTCATATTTTACATTTGTACTCTTCCTCGATCAAAAAGTCTGGGTAAATTTGGAGGCTAAATTTTCATGTTCTAACACCATTATCAATTGGAAGTAGGTTAAAAAAATTTTATGGAATTCCTATTTTTTAAAGGAAGAAGTCTAGACAGTGTGCCTTAGAAATGCAAACATATTGGTCGATAATAAACACTTTTTAAAATCAGCATTCATAATTTTATCTGTTTAATGTCAACTAAGCAAGTCTCATTACAAAGCTTACATTTCAAATGTTATTATTTTATCATATGTTGAAGGTATTTAGCCAGAGATATAACAATGCTGTTTTGTGCTATTGTTTACACCCATGGAACTCCTAAGGGAATGATGAAAAAATTCAAATGCCCACAAAGACCAGGCACTTAACCACAATGAGGGAAGGAGCAAAGAGCTGGAGATTGCAGTCCCCACTGAAGGAGGGTGGTGGTTTTGAACACTCATAAATTTGAACAGGGACCAAATGGTACCAGTTCTTATTTTTTTACAAAAGTAAAAAATCCAGATTATTTTATAATATATCCCAATTTTTAAATGTTGACAACTAATTTTTCTAAATGTTCTCCTCATTAGAATAAGCAGGTGGATAGGCTCTTGGGCTGGCACTTTGTTTTTCTTAAAGATACTGCCAGGTAGTTGCTTTGTTTTGTTTTAATATAAATGCTACATTGTTATCTTAGCATCTGACATCTAAGGTAAAGACATTACTGAAAACAAACTTTTCAAATGTATTGGAAGAGTGAAATATTCCAGAGGCAGCAAGAGAGGCCGTACATGACATGCAGTTCGTGTCTTGAAGTAATGAAGTTTATTCTTCCTGAATTCACTTGATAACTGAAATGCAGATTAAGTACATTATTAATTAATCATTACCTGTTCCTTTCTTGCAGGTATAGGTGAGATGATAATTGCAGGGAACATCATTCCATTGGCCGTTCTCATGCCAAATGATTACAACACAATCTTCTCCAGCAGAAAAGAAGCTGTCTGGCTGGTTGGGCCTCCAGTTCTCATATTGCTGTGAAAATGGAAGAAGAACAGAACTAAATACTTGATAGTTAAAAAGTAGCAAATGACAAGAGTGACGGAGCCATGACATCACAATGGAATGAGAACAACTGGACTTTTGAACCATCTAACTGAAATTATTTTAATGGTAAAGAAAAAGACTTTTACACTCTGAGTGGAAAATATATGTATCTCAAAATCTCTCTTCAACAAATATGTATTTTTTATCCTTTGGCAGTGAGATCTGTCTGAGAAATTTTGTTCTAGTTATACTAGATTTCTAAATATATAATCAATGCTCAACTTAAGAAATTTAATCATGTTATTATTATTAAATGTAACAATATTAATGGAAGCGGAAAGAGAGAAAAAAAATCCATAATCTAGTCACTTGGTCATGTTTTCTTCCAGGCCTTATGTGCAGGTATAATTTTATGTAGTTGTCATTATAGGGCAATAGGATTTTTATTCTTCCTTGTACATCTTTATCTATAGGTACTATAAAGGAGTATATCTATAGGTACTATAAAGGAGTATATCTATAGGTACTATAAAGTACCTTTTCTTGCCTTATTTAATGTGATTGTCTTTATCTAAGTTCGTTTATTTGGTTAAAAGAATTGAGACGTTTGCTATATTTATTTTTTATAGTTATCCAATATACATATACCCATTATTTCATATTCAACCTTCCTGAGTAATTCTGTTTTAGATGTGATTCCTATGTGCACCATACAGTTAAGTTTTGCTTTACAATCTAAACTGGAAGTTGTTCTCTCTTAATAGGAATATTTATCACATTTAAGCATATTGATATAAAAGATAAGCTTTTAAAAATATCTTACTATGGGGTGCTGGGTGGCTCAGTCAGTTGAGCATCTAACCCTTGGTTTCAGCTCAGGTCATGATCTCATGGGCTCCAAGCTCAGTGGGGTTTCTGCTTGAGAGTCTCTCCCTCTGCCCCTACCCCAACTCACACATGGGTGTGTGTGTGTGTGTATGTGCTCTCTCTCAAATAAATAAATCTTTAAAATATTTATATATATCTTACCATAAATATATATTTGCTTTTCTTTGTGTAATGTATGTTCAGATACTGTATTGAATTTTACTGATTTGATGTTTTTCCACTGGTTATCTTTATATCTATATCTTTAGATGATATCTTTTTTTTAAAGATTTTATTCATTTATTTGAGAGAGAGAGAGAGCACAAGCAGGGGGAGTGGCAGGCAGAGGGAGAAGCAGGCTCCCCGCTGAGCAGGGAGCCCGATTCAGGACTCAATCCCAGGACCCTGGGATCATGACCTGAGCCGAAGGCAGATGCTTAACCGACTGAGCCACCCAGGCATCCCTAGGTGGTATCTTTTGATTCCCCAGTCTGAGCAATGATATATAACCAGAAATATATTTTGCCTTCTATCAAAGTAACAGCTGTCATTTGTTTCGCACCTATAATGGATGAAGCCCTCTTCTAGGTTCTTGGTACGCATTATCTCTTAAAAGTATCTAGCAGGATTAAGAGTAACTTGGACCTCTGAGATATTAAGCACCCAAGATTCTTGGGTTTACTTTCAATTTCTATTACCTTAAAATGCTGCCCCCATAACCAATAATTATATGAAAAACACAGGCCCTGCCTACTCCAAAATAATAAACTTTGGACTATAAATCAGAGAGTGACCTCCTAGTCTTGGGTATCCTTGTAACTAGAATGTGATATGGGACAAGTCTGTTCAGTGTCTTTCTGGCTCAACTTGAGAATCACTTTGCCAATCTGCTTTGCCTACTGTCACGTTGTACATCACATCTAACACTGGCAACACCGGTAGAGACAAACTGCCTTCACTTAGTAGAAGGACAGATTCAGATTTATGTGATGATGGCTAATATGCCTATCCTTCCTGAGCCTACAGAACTATAAGTCTTCCCTTGAATTATATTTAAAATAAGTCTGTGGCTTGAAACAATGAATTACGATATTTTATTTGGGAAAGATAAAGTCAGAGAAGAAAGAACTGTATGTAAGAGTAAGGCAATTGTTTCCAATTCAGGACACGCCAAAAAAAACAAAACAAAACAAAAAAAGGCACCATGGTTACTTTTACGTCTTTTAAAAACATAAAATAAAGAGATGAGAGAATATCTGTATTTTTTTCTTCTCAGAAAAACAAATAGCTTTCAAAACTTTTAAGTATGGTAAAAACCTTGATCTTTGATAAAATAATTTGTGAGAAGATCTAAAGTTTGAAAGCCTCCAGATTAAGAGACCTTCTACTTTTCCTTCAATCTCTTTGCCTAGCTTTGCTTTAAAATCCTCCTCAATCATGCCAAAATTAAGATAGGAGATAGGAGATTCCTGTTCTGTAAAAGAGAGTCTTTGGAAAGTAATAAAATTGCAAAGAACCAAGGTAAGCTTAATAAAGGTACTGTGGTGTTTTTGTTTTTTTCTGGTGGAAATCCAGAAATTATATGGACTGAAATCCAATTCTAGTAGCCTGAATGGTACCACTGAGTTACTGTCCAGATGTTCTTGGGAAGGTTGCTCACAGGACCATACTCACCAAAGCGTCTTTGACTGGCAGGTCTCCCTGCAACCAGGAATGACATTTGCTCTAAAATGGGTTTCTAATTATTTCTCTATTTTCCTTCTCTTTGCTAACTGACCTCCCTTATCATCTCTCATCTTTCATCCATGAAACCTTTTTTTGTTTTGTTTTTTGCTACTCTTTTTAAATAGATAAAAGGAACTGGGACAAGGAAGCAGAGATATAAGTCACATTCAGTCTGTTGCTGATGTATATAATATAACTAAGTGGCCTTTAACAGACAAATTAAAGCAGGATCAAAATAAAAATTCTTAAACTAAATGAAATTAAATTAACAAAGGAGTAGGAATGCCTTGAAACTAACAGAGATCTGTATTTAATTCTATTTAATGGCCAAAGGTTCCAGAGTTCTTCAAATACTTATGGATTTTGGAGCTCAGTAATTTCTAGGTTACTTTCTAACTAACCTCTTTCAGGAAACGAGTTAAAGTCCTCAAAGGTGGAAAATTTTACAACATCTCAATAGAATGTTGTAATGCTCCCTGCCTCCTTGTCCCTGCCTACACTGCTCATGTCTCTTCCTTGCTTTATTTGTCTTCATAACAATTATTAACTTCTCATGTCCCACATAATTTATGTATTGTATTTTCTCCTCCTTAGTAGAATGTAAGCTCATTGAAGACACGAATTTAGGGTTCTTTTGTTTACTAGTGTATCTTCAGTGCTAGGAATTATGCCTGGCACACACTGGTACTGATATTTAGGAATAATGAACAACAGCATGTGTTGCATTCTTCCTCATCCATATCTACTAATCGAAGATGTTGCTTGCTGCCACCAAATGCTAGGCCAGACAGGCAGGACCATTCTGGAAAACAGCTGGTAATACATATGAAGAGCCTCAAAAAGTTCCAACCCTTAGACCCCATAATTCCACTTCTAAAATTCTATCCTAAAAAGTAATCAGAAATGTGAACAATAGTTTATCTAAAATATTATTTATACTAGCAGTAAATGGGTAAAAATCTATAGAGTGAATATATATTCAATAAATTATGGCATGGGTATGGTCAGACAAGTGGTATATTATATAACCATTAAATATCTTGTCAGCGAAAAATATATAAGGAGATGGAAAATATTAAAAGACGTGTTAAGTTAAAATTAAAAAGCAAAATACTAAAAATACGCAATGATCCAAATTTTACACATACTCTCAGATACAGCTGTGTGTGTGTGGTGCGTGTGCACACCCATGTGCATGTCTGTGAAAGACCAAAAGGAAATGCAGTAAAATGTGACAAAGTTTATATCTGAGTTATATGAAACAGAGATAATATTTTATTCTATATACTTATATGCTTTCCACTTCCCTAGAGTGAGCATGAATTATTTTTCGAATCGGTAAAAATGAACATTGTAAAATGATCTATGAAGCAATCAGAAAGAACTTATAAAATTCTTAGCTAACCCTTTTCTAATCTAACCTCAACAAATACCACTTCAAGTTACCAGTTACTTGACTGCCATGGATTTTGCAGCTGACATTTCCTCCTGATCTGAACAATGACCGTCTCATTTTCACACTGAAATGAGATTCAGATTCCATGCCACTGAAGTGATTCTCGGGGCTTAAGCTGCCCAGACTCAGACCCCTGGTAAAAGATTTAATTGTTTTTGGTGGGAATTACATTTGGCTTGCAACAGTAATTTCAAACCTGTGTTCCGTGTTGTTGCCTGGGCAGAACTGTGGGTTAATGGTGCAGGACCAAACTTTGGGTCTGTGGTTTTTACAGGAATGTCTGATACCCACAGGCATGTCACACTATTACCTCATATCTGATAGCTCCATTGTGCAGATTTATTTTGGCTAGGATGCTTTGATTTTGCTCCATGTTATTGCTTAACTAACTTAGCAAAGGAAACTTCACTTTTCTGAATAACTTTCTTTGTTTCCCCCTAAATTCTTTACAGCTTTATTTTTAATATCACTTGCAGAGGAAAGGGTATAAAAAATAAATCGTTGACTTCAGGTTTAATAATGTGGTTTTTTTTTCACTAAAATTAAATGTTAGAAAAAGATCTCTGCTCAGGAAATCAATTCTACATTATAAGAATGTAATAGAGCCTCTCTCTTATAGGAAGTGTCTTATACATACAGAAACGTAGGTTCTTGGAATGAGCAGAGAAAAATGCCCCCACTTCCATCTTGATATTTTTCTCTTCATTTGGAATTCTAAGCAAACATCCTGGGTGATCTACCCTAGATCAACCCTCTTATAGGGCTGGATGGGCAAACTAAGAATTATTCCCAAAAAGCCAGCATGGTTTGCAGAGAATTCATTTTAACACCATCAACAAAAACAAATGCTGATTAGACCTCTGCACGTTTTTCTGTGTCTCAGAGACTCATGTGACCCCAACCCAAACCCCAAACTCTCATTGCCTCCCCCAGAAAGCAGAATTAGACAAAGACTATGTCTGAAAAGAGAACTCTAAATTACTTTGCATTTTCATTCTCCACTGATGGCAAAGACAATTATGACATAAAACTCAAGTAGTTGATGTAGAAGAAGCCAACTCAAGATAGAAAATTTTCTACATGTTCTATAACAAACTTGTACTTTATTAAGAGATAATTATTTTATATCAGTATGAAATTGCTTAATGTTGTACATTATATGACAAAGTTACTCTTAGAGTTTCAGTTAAATGACTATTCTCTGTATCTGTAGAAAACAAAAGTGCCAAAAAAGACAACCATTTCAATTAAATTGGATTTAGCAACTTTTGGTTTTTGTTTTCTCTTTCTTTTTCCCCCCAAATGGGTTCAAACAAGTCAACTGCCAAAAGCATAAAATGATTCAAAAAACCCTGGCCAAAATACAACAGCGAAGCATGGTTCTCTCACATGAAAACTGTTTCCACAAACCAGAGAACTCATTTTGAACCAGTCCTAATATCAAAAGGAAAAACTCAGAAAAGACTGAAGTTATTCATCAAAATCAATCAAACTTTATATACGCTTAGCTTACTTTGTTCCAAATAATCTGTATGTTATTGTCGAAAATTTGTTGCTGTCTCACATTGACATAGAAGTGAAGAATTAACCTGCAGGTTCTCTGGGGCACACAAGACTTCCCTGCCTGCCAAAGTTCTTCACTTTCAGTGAGTGACCTCAATTCCACACACCTACAAGGGACCTGACTCATTTTTCTCAAGCAGCATGGCTGAAGAGCTATCCTCTCCTCCCAGCTCTTTGCAAGTGTCCAACTTGATTCCATAAACATACTAAGGAAGGTAAAGTATGTGTGTGTGTGTTTGCGGGTAGAAGTGGGGGTCTCTTCTTTTGAAAGTTATTAGCAATCTACTAAAGTTAGACAGGGTTGACATCCTTTCAAGCTCAATCTCTGGTTATATAGCGTCTAGGAGTCCCAACTATCATTCAGAGATACCGGACGATCTTTTTATCTTTAAAATACACACCACATGGCCATGATCAATGGCCCTAAAATCTCAGCAGATAACTGGTATCACAAGCATGAACAAAACAAATTGATGATAAAAATGTAATGTGGCTAACTGACCTTTTCCTTATGCAGAGATGGATAACTGCCTTTTTTTCTGAGGTTAAAAAAAATTATTTCAGAAATACAGAAGATTTAGAAATAAACCAGGTGCTTTGCTTTGCTTTAAAAAAGGAGTTTCTTGGGTTCAGCTTTGAGCATGGCTCTCAGTTAAAGAAAAGAAACAAGATATCCAGCATTAATCAGTTACTGCTGTGACAGTCACAACCCAGCTGGTCCTTTACTTGATACATGTATAAGCAAATCCATTTATGAGGAAAAATGTGAACAGCTAGGTAGTGAAAAGGAAAGACTGGAGCAAGGAAGGTTCTTGAAACACAGAATGACTTAGTCTTATCCCTCCATGCAACATTCCAAATAGTATGTTTTTCTGTATCAAGTTTTTTTAAAAAACGTCTTTCCAAGAGAACGTCAATTCAGAAATCAAAACTTAGAAGGTACAAGGTCATGTTTCAACCTCTAGTGGAGAAAGAATCCCCCAAACCCTAAACTCTTGTTTTTAAATCCCGTTTATCAGCATCTTAAAACAAAGAAGTTTTCAAAGCAATTGGTCCTATCAAAACTTCATTGATAATTAACTCTTCTCCATAATATTTGACCCATTTCAAATTCTTTTCATTGAGTTTTTATGATTTCTTAACTTGGTCAAATAATTACAAAGAATAATCACTGGCACTAACTAGTTCTAAAAAGTCAGATACTCTTTAGAATCTCTTGATTTCTCTTCCTCTTTACTGAAAAGAAAACAGAATTTTCACAGACACTAGATCAAACTGAAGTTCATCTTTTTGTGACACACAAAGGTGAGATTTATCACTATCACTCACATACATAGAAACACAGACAGACACACACACACACATACACACACACACAAATACAGTACTTCTTGGCACTAGGGAAGAATTATCTAAGATGTTTAGAAATGTCCCTATTTCCACAGACCTGTGTGGCAGATAGGTTCTCACCATAAATACAACACAGATCCAAAATGGTTAAAGAGTTAGAGGAATAAACAGCAATAGATCTCTTGAGATGCTAAAATCAATCTGTCCATTAGACAGGCTTGATAGCTAAATGAACAATTCTTACACACTAGTCAACCACTGAGTACGGTTCGAATTTGTGCCTGAGAAAGAAGTACAAATTATTTCAGATTGTGGATCTTTAGGGTCTCTCATTATAACTGAAACTGTAAATCTTGAATCTACAGCTGCCAAGGGCCTACTCTATCTATAGGTCTATCTATCTATCTATCTATCATCTATCATCTATTTATTTATCATCCACCTATCCACATATTTAGCTATAATTTTTTAGCTTAGATGGAGTCACTTTTTATTCTTTAAAATTCACTATAATTTAGATGATCTTAAATGGCCACTTAAAGCCTCTATGTTTTAGAACTATTATGGATTTTGCCAAGTACACTTAAACAATAAATCATACACATTCCATTGATAGAAACCATTCTTGACATTTGTCCAGTGAAGCTGTCCTATGACATAATATATTATTGTACTTGTTGGGAAAACTTACTAAGTCTTCCAGCTATAATTCAGAATCTTTTTCCATGAAGAGTCTAGTCACTGCTTTCTACCTCCTCTCCTTCCCCCCAAACACTGCTAATTTAATTCACTGTAAAAAGTTTCATATGAAAACCAAAAAAGTTCTCTAGGTTCACATACCAATGAAACTGGCCAAGGAAAACTTTCCACTGTGTTCTATTACTGTGTATAAAGTGAAGATATGGAAAAGACTGGATCTAATATTTGCCTCAGTTTTTAGGACTTTACTAAGCATGTGACTCCCGTGTGTTAGCTTCACACTGCATTTGAAAAATCATCTAATTTCACACTTAACTTTCAGGTTCACAATATAATGCAAACCATACTAGAATTTTTAAACTCAAAACTACAGGAACTTAATTCACGGGGAATACTATTCTTACTAGATCTAAGAGGAGTTCTGGGTATGCGAAGTTTTGAAACACAAAATACAATATGGCCACTAGGTGGTGATCTCCATCCATTATTATATTATGAATTACGAACTAAGTTACTTAACGGAATTTACAATACCCACCAAAGTCATGATTATTTACTTCATGTGGCAAAATTACAGGATTATCTGTGACATGTCCTCTCAGTTTTGTGAGGGAAAGCATGAAGAGAATACTTTGCTAGAAGATGGACCTCGGCTAAACAGGGTTTACCAATGTGATTGCATTCTTTTTTGTTACAGGTCATGGCAGCTATAATCTGAATTTCCTATCTGACTGGAAAGTTCATCTACAATAGTTTATTTTTCTCCATTTTGCCTTTTTTTTAAAGATTTTATTTATTTATTTGACAGAGAGATGCGCGGCTCGATGTGGGGCTTGATCCTAGGACCCTGGGATCATGACCTGAGCCGAAGGCAGATGCTTAACGACTAAGCCACCCAGGCACCCCGCCTTTTAAAATTATCAGATCATTTATGTTTACATCAATGGTGAAACTGCATCAGGAACAAAGACAAATATATCTTACAACAGGGCAGATCATAAACAAACACCCACCTATGCATGCAAATTAATGTCTGCAGTGAGATTCACATGTTGTTTGTTTTTAGGCAAAAACTTATCCAGACTAATCATAAAAAGTGGCACTTGGACTAAGAGCCGATTTGTCTGTGTGCAAAGCCCTGTCATCACCTGGGACTGAGGGTGCCACGGCTGTGCTCTCACGGCTACAAGTAACACCCAAATGCAGGCGATGCCAAGGGGAAACAGATAACCACCAGGTATAAAAGCAAACTCCACAAATAGAAAACGCTTTCCCAAAAGGACTGCTTCCCCATTTGAACCATATGCTGATAAGAAACCACCTTTTCACGAAATAAAGAACTCAGAATAAGCACTCTGGGTTACCCCCAGCCTTTCAGAACAGAGGTCAAACGGTTATCTGCAAGGAAGTTAGGAGGACTACTTATTACAGAAATCAAAACATTTGGTCACTTTAAAATGCCTTTGTCCCCCCTAGATGGCTGTGGTACACAATAGGCATTTGTCTCCAGTCTGTGGGGGGCATATTTCACTTTGTTTCACTTAACTCCTAGGGGCAAATGACCTGCCTTCCAGTAGAGACATACCTCTTTTGATCCTTGTACTTGCTTAAGGTTCCTCTGGCCTGGGTCCCGCTTTATTTATGTTTTAAAGGAGGTTATGGTTTTGCTGTTGTCTTTCAGTGGAACACCAAAAGGAAAAGAGCAGCTTTGTTTTAACGGAGAAAGAGACATTTGTTTTAGTGTCATTGTCCTGGGCTGGCAGGCTGGAATTGGATCCTACAAACTTGAATATGCTGAAGGGAAGAAAAACTAACTCGGGGCCTCCTGATAGTTGTTAAAGTGGCAATATGCCCATTATTTTCCTGGCTGGCAAATCTCTGTGCGGGAGAGACAATCTGGCAGCTCTTGAGTCCAGCACTAATCTCGCGTAATAGCGTGAGCTCACTGCCCTACAAAGCTGTAATTATCAACAGCATTTTCCAAAGGATGTGAGTTCCTCCCACTGTGAGAGCACTTGGGGGGGGGGGGCAGGAGGGGGGCAGACAGAGCCCCACGGAGCCCTTTGCATTTAACCCCCACCTCAAATGGTGCCGGTGGGTTCCTTCAGCCCATGCTTGTTTGCACAGGTCTTCAGTCAGGAAGTGCTAACAATCCACATGCAGTGGGAAACTGCCAAAACCCATTCCACATTTTTGTTTGCCTTTTCCATGAATTGCGCTAAAGCAATTAGCGATTAAATTTAAATATCTGTACGGGATTTTAGAGTTTCATAGAGCACTGCTTCAAAAGCATCTGTGAGAGGAACTACTGCATTGATAATTTTTTTAAGGATAATCTTTTCAATGATGAAATGGTTTTCCAGTGATAGGTAAGTGTTCTTCCAGCTATCTGACGTATCACTAGCTATCTGCACTCAAGGAAAGGCAAGGCAGAGATGAGGGTTTTGTGTTCCGGAACCACTCTATGACTTGTTATATTTCACACATAGAATCACAAGAACCAGTTCTTGGTTTCCAATCAAGCTGAACTGCAACACAAGTAAAAATTTTTATGAAGAGCTCAGTGGTCTTTTGCAGAACAGAAACTGAGAATTCTTCCACTCATGAGTAATGTGTTAAAGGATGAGGAAACAGCATATGTTTTCCTTGGCTTTTAGGTTAATATAATGAAGCCTGTGAGGTTTAACATAATTAATGTTGATATGCAGTGTGACTTGTTCACAGAGAAGTGGCATTTGACTTGGAGCTCAAACCACACCACAGCTGACACACATCCATCTGCAAATATTTTTCGAAAGTCTTCTAACATTTTCAGGTAGAAAAAGTAAAACTTAAGTTTTTGGTTTGGGGGTTTTGTTTTTCATTGTTTTCTGCCAAATCATGGGCAATCCTTTCAAATGAGCAGAAAGCTACAAACAAGCTTGGAAAACACCGGGAATTAGTTCATACTCTTGATTCTCTTTTCAATGTCCAAGACAGCTGGGAGAGGGAGGAGGATAGGAACCTTTTGTGTTTATAAAAGGGGAATAATGATACATCCCGCATAAAAAAATAATGGTTTATGGCCTGCGACTTGTTACTCCTTTTCTCTGCCCCTTTTAAGTGTCTCTTCCTAAGTTCAGGGCTATTTCTTTATGGTTTCTACCTTTTATCAAAGCTGGGTTTTCTCACAATACTTTGTGTGACAGACTGACATGTTTATTTATGAAAAAAAGTAAAGGGGCCTCCGTATTTGAAGTCAATCCACAAATCTGGCTCTTCTCACGAATCGACTCTAACCAGGAGGGTAAACTGCTGTCCCGAATTCCAGGTATGCTAGCTTGCCAGTGCTGAACCATGCTTATCCAAATGAAAAAAAAAAAAAAAAAAGGCAAAATTCACTTATCTCCCAGAAATATTTTTCAAGTGGGATTTTTTAAGTGCAAAAGGCTACCAGTTAGCCTTTTATAATCCCTTTCATAACTACCGTAAGATGAGTTGGTTAGAGCTAGAAAATAAGATATTTATGGTTCTGTGAATTAGTAACTTGTTTGAGAACTTGCTGGTTAGAGTCAGACAAGTGCAGAGGAGAGGAAGTCTTTCTGTTTCCTCCAGCAGTACGCTGGACCATGAAGGAGGCCATGACTACTTCCCAGGAAGCTGACAAGCCAGCAAGCAGCCTCTCAGGGCGAGGCGGAGTGCCGACAGAATAGAGATGGCAGAAGGAAAATGTGAAAGGGACGTAAGAAAATGTTTTTTAAAAAATGCCTGAGAGTAAAGTCAGGGTCTTTGTTTGGTTTTTTTGTTTGTTTGTTTTTGTGCCAAACAAATCAAACTCTCCAAAGGTTCCTCAACATTTTTAAAAGGGAACTGCATTGTCAGTTCCGTTCAATCCTCAACCTCTGGCCAACACTACTTAAGGTGACATTTTCCTTTGAAGTGACTGCTTCTGATCCGCTGAAGCATCCAATCCCCAGTGGTGAGGGGTAAGCTTTGATGGTGCTGCAGAAACTCACTAAAGAGAAGAGAGAAGGGACCAAATTCTCCCCCTGTGAGAATTTATTCCTAAGGGTCAGAGAGAGGAGGGAGCAAGGCGGTAACAGTTTTCATCTCTGAGGTCCACAGGTTGATTTTAAACCATTGGCTGGGGAGCTCTGTTATAAAAAGTAGTGTCACAAAGGCACCTAACAGTTTCCAGTCCCTAACTGTGCTATCCATGACACACCGTAGTCTATAGTTGAAAAGAAAGTTGTGGAAATGATTTTACTAGGAAGCATATTGACAAGGCAAGATAAATGACTCCATAGCGTTCCCTCATGTCTGGTTCCCTCTGTGCTTGAAAGAACAGACTCAGATAGAAGGTGAATAAATGAAGCTCTGTCCAGCCTTAGGGGACCAATTCATCCTTGGTCAACCAATCTATAACAAATAAAATTGTCTCATAACATTCAGGAGTAAGATTTTCTTTTGCTTGTTTTACTACATTTTGGATTTGGATAATAAGGTTTTTTTTTTTAAGTCATTTTTCTTCAGAAAGTGCAATGACAGAATACGTGCCTATCTTGAAAAAAAAAAAATCCTCTTCCAAGTTTTGAGTAATTGTTGGTTTCCTAAAGCTTCATGGAAAATCTGTCCTGATATAACTCAAACCTGCATGGGTGGCAGAGGCTGAGAAGTTTGCTTTCCATTTTTTCTTCTCAGAGCTTATTGTAAATGTATTCTTGGGACAACCATGGACAAGACTGTTGTCACTTCCAGTAGGCACATCTGTTTTCCTTTGGGTTAATAACTTTTGTAAGATGCATTATGCTCAGCTATGTATATCTGTTTGGGGGGAACTTTTTTTTTTCACCATTTTTGAAATCTCACCTATTATGTTTTAAGTTTTTCATACTGGTACAACATTAAATAAAATATTTAACTTAGATGAACAAGAATTGTCACAAAAAGATTCTGCCAAAAGACCTAGTTGGTCATTTCATGATTGAAAAGCTAACACAGTAAGTTGGTTGAGCAATGTATAAATATTAATTATCATTCAAAAAAACCATTTATTAAGTATCTATTTTTGTCAACAATTCTGCTAGGTGCTGAAAAAATAGAGATGAAAGTTAATCCCTGCCTCAGAAAGCTCAGTGGCAGGAAATCAGCCCCACAAGGCAGGAAATCAGTGGTAAGATGGGAAAAGGACACAAGGGGCTTCTGGAACACAGTGGAGGAGCTCTTAGTCACACCCAAATGGGAAGGCTTCCTGGAAGAAGGAGACTCTTGGCTATGCAAGGCATTTGAACATTAATTAAATAAAATTAGGACAAGAGATGAGAACATTCTAAGCACTAGGGCAAGACTATGCAAAGACCTTCAGGAGTTAGATTGTCATGGCTTATTCCAGGAACTGTGAGTATTTTGAGACAAGACTGATACAGCTTAGGAGGGCAGGTGGAATTGTTGGGTTGGTATGGCACACTAATAATTAGAATTTTATACTGAAGTCTAGAGGAAGGTATTGCAAGAGGAAGGTATTGCAGAATTTCAAAAAGAGAGTAACAAGAGTTCATAGCAGGGGGAGAGGCAGGTCATAGGCACTGGAAAACAGATCTGGGGGAAACACTTCAGACTAGTCATTCATTTAACAATTAGGTTAAAGAAAGAACTTAAAAGTCAGCTAAAAGTATAGAAGCTAGATAAGAAATGTTTGTTTAAGTTTGCCAGCTTTAATGTGTATTTAACTTGGATGGTTTAACTTAGTGTCTTTGAAGACATTACTTGGGTGACAAGTAAAGTAATTCATTATTGAAGTTATTTGTCAGAGTTTCTAATAAAGCACTTGGGGCATTTCACTGTTAAGAGATCAATAGTCAAGTTAAAGAATAACTCATTAGTAGAAAACCAAGGGACAAATTGAAATGTGACTAGTTATTTGAAAACCAAGTGACAAAATAAAAACTGAAATGTGTTAGGAGAAAATAACCTTAATGGAAATCACAAGGGTAAGGCTAGACCCGATCTCTGCGTGCGTACACTTTTGTGAAACTTATTGGGTAAACACCCCAAATAATAATAAAAAAAGATTTCGAAAATACAACAAAAGCAAGAGTTTGGCATGTTATCTACGCCATATTATAGGGGCCAATAATGTGGAATGGGTCAGTCAGAATCTGAAGAACAAGGGCAATTTAGATAACTTGGCCAAATAACATTATTAATTTAGTATAAGCATATAAATTGACTTAGTCTAGCTATAAAGCATAATCACGTAAATATGATATACTGCAAGTTTATTGGAAGCACAGTTTAATTATTTCAAGAAAAGAAATTACTGAGACTGAAAAACCCAATATAAACTAGTTTGTTTTTACTGAATTGTAAGACTGAATAACAAAAGATAATATATGGTAAATATCAAAGGTTCTTTTGGTTTTAATACTGCTCTACCTCCCAAGAAGAATAAGCTCTAATAAATCTTTCAAACAAAAAATGGGGGGCAAAGGGGAGAGGGGAGAAATCACTCTAAAACATAAACAAAGTCCTTAAAATTGCACACAGTCAAGGTAACACCATTTCCAAGTGTAAGCAGATACTGCTTTCCCCTGAAGATGTAGAGTTTACTATTACGGATTTTTTTTTCAAAGTCAAGACACTTGGAGTAAACAGCGAAACAAAAAAGACTTATTTTATTCAAAGCCTGCAAACATATGGAACCTGTTAAGGGGATGGTGGCTGCAGAAAGAACTCCAAAGAGTTTAAGAGACACCTAGGCTGTCTCAGAAAGGGAGGGATAGAGGCGAGGGTGGTTACAAAAGCAGAGTGGGCCAGAGATCAGTCAAATGGGAGGGAGACAGGCTGTTGGGCAGATGGTCTTTTCTGTTCCAAAAATGTTCAAAGTTAGGGACACTCCTTAGCACACTTTTATTTTACAACAAAGAGGGAATTAAGAAGAAACCAAGGGTCTGTCAGAGTGCTTTCTGGATTTGCTTGTCATTTTTTTTTCTTTTCTTTTCTTTCTTTCTTTATTTTTTTGCTTGTATCATTTCTTTAATACACTTTACTTGTTTATGTAATTCATCCTCTGCCTTCTTCAAACTGAGGCCCTCACTTGATGCTCTCTTCATAACCTTTAGGTTTTAATGTAAAAATGTAAAATAATTTAGGGTAAGGTTCTTGTTTACATTGTACAGTTATCTACATGAGGGATGTTACCTTCCTCTGAAAATTTCCTGGGAAGATCAAGATCTGTTTTTTGCAAAGTGCAATGCTCTCTTATTTACTAAGTTGAGGACCAGTCTAGACCACGGAAATGACAATGAAGTTATTTTTTTTTTACAGTATTTTTCACGGTCCATTAAAAATTAATGGACACAGACCAAAAAAAATAGTTGAGTTGGCTTGCTTTGGCTAAGTGGAATAATGACATCTGATGAGTGAAGCTCCCCTGAATGGCACCTGGCAGAAAAGAAAATTTCCCTAAGATGTTTTAGAGACCTCACACAGCTGCCAGCTACAAGCCGATATTCAGTGTCATTAACCAAGCTCATAGGTAGTATAGGGCCTTGTCCCAGACACCATAAGAAAGAAAAAGCAAGAGAAACACTTCTCTGAAAAGCTGAACTGCTAATGACCAGAATAAACATCTAGAAACACATAAAAATGCTATGAATGAAAACAAATCAATTCTATATAATCAATGACAGATTGGAAGTTGGAGACTTGGCCTAATCAGGTCGGTGTGTAGCAAATGGCAGACTTTACCTACACTACACCTGGCCAAATGCAGCTATTCCAGGCTCAGGGCAAGAACACACAGGGACGCTCTGAGATACGCTGTGGTCAAGGTCTGTAAGGCACAAGTAAGTACCAACCAGAACCCCACCTGACTTGTTGGCTTTCTAGCTTCTGTAATACAGGTCCCATTGGGACCTCACAGGACCTGCACTTTTCAGTGGGCTATGTATAAGGGAAAGTGTGTGGGAGGAAGATTAACAGAGGGTCTTCAGACCCAATTTATCCCATAGGAATGAAATATTCCTTCAACAAAAGAAAACTTGATAAATGCCTAAACTATATAAAACACATCAACAAAATTATAAGAACGGTTTTAACTATCTTTAACATACTCAGAACTAAAGGAAAAAATCCTTTAGTTTTTTGTTCACATATAAATTAAATTAATAAAATCAAAATAGTTCATCCTCAGTTAAAATTAACAAAAGAACTCATGGCCTACCAGCCACTATTACTCTGACCAAAATTAGCGCCCCTGAAATTATTATTCATTTTAGCAAAATAAAAATATACAGATGAAACAACTGCAGATACACCATCTAGTCAGGACAATTAGAAAACAATGAGTATTGGGGCGCCTGGGTGGCTCAGCCATTAAGCGTCTGCCTTCGGCTCAGGTCGTGATCCCAGGGTCCTGGGATCAAGCCCCACATCGGGCTCCCTGCTCAGCGGGAAGCCTGCTTCTCCCTCTCCCACTCCCCCTGCTTGTGTTCCCTCTCTCGCCACGAATCTGTCAAATAAATAAATAAAATCTTTAAAAAAAAAAAGAAGAAAGAAAGAAAACAATGAGTATTGATCCAGAGGGTGTGGTTCATATATCTTACTGGGAATGTATTTTATGGACAATCTAACTTCCTTATCGTCTCTGCATCTTGCCAAAGGACCTACTTATGGACCTGAATGACAAAGAGTGCTGATTAAACATAAGGAGTGATGACAGAGAGAGGGCAGGCCAGACTTTATTTTAGGGTTGCTCAAGGCAAAATATGTAATAAGGGATATCTTTTCAAGTCTAGGAGGTGCCAGCCAGAATAAAGCACGGCTTTGGAGACTGGCTTCACCACTTAACGGCACTGGCACCGGGGCTCTGCGCAAAAATCTCAACCTAACCGACCTTCCCTTTCTTTACCTATAAAATACCTCATACCTCTCTTAAAGGTTATTGTGGGGAATAAACAAATGCAAGGTGCCGAGTATAGCAACTGACACAAAGATGAACTGAGCGGTACGTCCATAAGAACACAGAAAAGCTTTCTTGAGCACACGGAGTAGAACTTCGAAAAGCGGAGATTCCTTTGGCATCCATTCTAAGGATGAACTTTACATTTTGCCAAACTCATTAAATCCAGATGAGTGGCAAGTAGTGAATGAAATTTAGGCACCTAAATAAATTCACAAAAAGAGCTAAACATTACTTCCAATTTTTCCTGTTATTTATCTAATTTAGAATTGAATTTACACTTATTGTCCAGCCCCGTGGAGCCCAACTTGTCTGAATTTTGGAATCACCTGGAGAACACGTGGAAAATAGAGCCAGCTGCCAGGGGTTTTGCTTTAATGAATCTGAGTTGATGCCTAGGCACCAGTTGTTAAATTATGTTCCCCAGGTGATTCTAATGAACAGCCAGTGCCTAGAACCACCAGTATATAGCTAACCACACTTGAACTATTTCTAAAAAATTAGACTCATATGTATTCAGAGTAGTGACTCAAAACAGGTTCAGCTGTCCTAAGGATCTTATTTCAGCCAACTCAAGTTTGGGGCCAGTATTACCATTTCACTCCTTCCTTTAAGAAGCATAAAAAGCTAAAAACTATATAATTAGCCAGCAGAGTGTGAATGGAAGAAAATCCACAAGATCATAATTCAGCAATCTTTTTTAAGATGAAAAAAATGAGCACCTTGGTTTGGATAAAAACGAGCCATGCCACAGAGATTTCCAGTGCAATTATATAAGAGGGAAAGGTAGGTTTTTTGTTTGTTTGTTTGTCTGTTTTAAGGCCTTTTCTCTTACATTTATTCTTTCCCTTTTTTTGAAGCCATAAAAAGCAAAGATAACCGTCTGAAAGACAAACCTGAGGTGTGGTTTTCCAGTTCAATGGATTCTGATACACTCTTCTTTCAAAGAGAGCCACAGTGACTGGAAACAGTCAGCATGGACTCTACTCTAACACTCATTTATCTTACTGAGTGACCCTGAGCAAGTCACTTAACTGGTCTCTGATCAAATATGCCCTCTGTAACATGCAATCAGCACACGCTACCAAGTTCCCAGAATTGGTATCATTTTTCATGAGCAACTTACCAGTGTGCTGCCATCGGTCCAACGGAAGTCATGTTCAAACATTTTGTCATTGAGTCCTATCCACTGATAATCATGGCCCACACCTAAGAAAAAGGGAAACAACGCAGATATTTTTACTACCTTTCCCATATATGGATGAAATGTATCAAAGAAAATTATTTTCAGAGTGAATCATACATCCTCTTTCCCGGCTAGATTTTTGTTTAGTTGCTCATAAAAATCTCTCATAGTCTAACTATCTTTTGTTCTTCTACCCAATGTGCTCTAAACTAAAAAGCTAATTCACAAACATTGAGAAACATTAAAATATCAGACATAAGAAAATAATTTCTCTAGCAGTTTACTATAATTAAATATTTTTCCATCCTTACTCATGATAAAAACTTTCCATTTTTTTTATTAAGCTATGCCATTGGCAAAAATTCAGTGACCCAATAAAATGTGACAGATCATTCCCATGCTAGCCTCACTTTGGAAGCCACGTGTTTCTTCTTAAAGCATTTTAAACAGTGACTACCTAGACCAGACAGTTCTACAAAATTGTAGATCTTCAAAAATAATTACTTTCATCATGAGATGAGTCACTGGCAAGAATACCATGCAAAAAAGTTAACTGAACCTCCATACAGATTGTAAACTAACAAACTTCTAAAAGATAGCAGGCATTATGAGAACATATTTAATAGAGCATCAAACAATGCTTCATATCAAAAAACTTCTACATATTCACTACATAAAAGCTAGCTGCCCTCCTCTTTGCTATAGTTTAAGGAGTTATTCAACAGCTCTGGTAGTAAGTTTCATTAGCTTTACAGTCTCTATTTGTTCATGTTCTTAATATGAAACCCACTTTCTATGGCCTAAAACCATTAGCAGCTTGGATGAGAACCAATTTTGTGCAGAGGGTAGGATTAAGGTATAATTGACAATTCAATTTTAATTAGTGGGATAAAAATAGCTAAAAGCAATTTTCTCTTTAACTCGAGACAACATATGCCCATCTTCAAAATAGAACTACAAAGGCAGCCATGAGAAGAATGATTGGCCATTTTCATCAGAAAATAATCAAGTAGCAATGTCACAGGACCCAAGCTATAGCATGCCATTTCACCTATTACTGCTGGTAGACTAGGAAATGCCTTCCTCTGTTAGAGCTGAGTGTTTCTCAAAGTAGGGGACTCAGGTAGAAGAGATGACTTTAAGTAGTTCAGACGAGGGATTTAATAAGTTGAACTGCAACAGAGAAAGCTACATCTGTTCAGTTAGATACAGAGAAAACTAAGAAGATGGGGACACTGAGCGAAGCTTCAGGAAACCTGCGAATATTTGGTACATACGATTCACAAACATCTGTTCTTCATGAGACAGGATGCTTGTGAGATGCGCGCCCTGCAGACGGCATTCCCGTTCAGCTGCGTCCCATGTGCGCCGATGGGCAAAGTATTTGTAGCACTGCCCTTGGAATTTGTGCCAACCGTAGTCACACGTCTCTGTGTCTGGAAGAAACAAGGCAGGGGCTTAGTAGTCTCACCGACGTCATTCAATTTAGCCTCATGGATCTGAGTGTTAGTAAGAAGACCTAAGCCAATATCAGTGCAATGTCCCTGAAGTTATATTATTAATAAATTTGGTCACGATGACAAAGAAAGTATGATAAAGATAGCCCGCTGACTCCTGCCAAGTGGGTGGCTGTACATCTCTGGACTGAAGAGGCAGTATCTAACTTCAGTTTCCTTGATTAGAGCCAGTGTCAGCAGGAAAGAAAACTGGCAGAGGGGCCAGACAAAACTTCTTAGGCTGCAATGTCTACCGACTGACTCACTTGTGAAGCAACTGGGGCTAAGTCCTTACCAACACAACTTCTCTGAAGAGAATTATTCAAGTGATAAGATAAGAATTCCGGCTAATAGGATTATGACTGCTCTATTTGAATAAGGACTTCAAAGGCTCTGTAAGTAGTTCCTTTACCACTTCCCAGAGAGATAGTTGGGTGGCCACAGGCTCCTGTCAAGTAAGATTTACAAAGAGAGGAAGAAAAAAAAAAGTCGTCATCCGTAGGCAGCTTCTGGGATATAGCTAGAACTGTGGGCCTTCTTTCCCCAAAGGAGAGGAAATATAGGTAACTCCCCGTGCAAACGCATCAGGATTTTAAGTTGTTCTTTTTTTTAAGATTTCTTTATTTATTTGAGAGAGAGAGAGAGGCAGAGACAGAGATAGCGAGAGAGAGCACGAGTGGGGAGGAGAGGGAGAAGCAGGCTCCCCGCTGAGCAGGGAGCCCGACATGGGGCTCGATCCAAGCACCCCAGGACCATGACCAGAGCTGAAGGCAGATGCCCAACCGACTGAGCCACCCAGGCCCCCCCCAGGATTTTAAGTTTCTTAAGAATGAAATAACCTAAGTTCTTTAACTTCATGCCCCACATTCCACCAAGCCATGTATACACATATATATGTGTGTGTACACATGTATATGTATATTTTCTCTTTTGTAACAAGCACGCTATAACCAGTATCCTGTTTGGATAAGAACATTGTTCAAATATATCTAAATTTTACACTGGCAGGAAGCTTCAGCTGTACCTTCTAGATTCTAGATTGCCAGTTTTTTTTTTTTTTTAAGATTTTATTTATTTGACAGAGAGAGACAGCGAGAGAGGGAACACAAGCAGGGGGAGTGGGAGAGGGAGAAGCAGGCTTCCCGTTGAGCAGGAGCCCGATGCGGGGCTCGATCCCAAGACCCTGGGATCATGACCTGAGCCGAAGGCAGAAGCTTAACGACTGAGCCACCCAGGCGCCCCTAGATTGCCAGTTTTTAAATATTTTCACAGGAAAGCAGTCTGGCTCCATAGTACTACATTCTTGCTAGCGACCTTCCTCAGACTCATCCACTCACAGTGGGGGGCTGGTTCAACGGTATGTATTCAATGATGATCAACGGAAATAATTTTGACTATCACAAAACATACCTTGCAAACACACTGAACTAGTTATATGCAAACACTAACAGAACTGCAACATTTATAAAATTTTAGGCACCAAGGAAACTTTCCAAATTACCTACAAACCACCCTCCCTTCCCCTAATCTTACTGGTTGATGAAGGAAAAAAATCCTTCTAGATGAAATACATGCTTGCTGTATACGTCAGACCTGGGGGCCAAACTGATAGTCAGATCATCTCCTGCCTCTCACACCATTTGCTCCTCTTTCTATAATTGTGGGAAAGTATGCATTCTGAGAGCTTTTCATGTTTTCCTGGCTCCAGGGATTTCGACCATCATCATACAACAGATGCAGCTTATCTCGGAGAGCGGGCTTTATTTCAGTTTAGTCTATCGGGCTTCTTGTTTAGTTACAGCCAGCTGACTAACTGGTTTAAATACTGTGCACTGGAAGTTTTGAGTTTTACTAAAGTGTTTTGGAGACCACCAAATCTCATAGGAAAAGAATCAAGGCACAGCTAGATGATTTGGGATAAAAGTAGCATTCAGCCTCCAAAGATAAAGTGCAGTTGGGTTACTTAGATGCAGTAAATTTCCTTTTGCGATGTTCCCATGGAAGGTGGGGTAGGAGGGGTGGGGAGGAAATGGATCTTCATATATGAGGGAGTTAGTTTATAAAGGAGGAGAATTGGAAAGATTTTTTAGAAAACTCTTACTGCCAAAGTCAATAATGTGATATTATACCAGCATAGCTTGCCTTAACTATGGAAATGAATATGTATTTTAAGATACAGCTTAAAATTCTAGAGGATCCCTAACTTACTAAGTTAAGACATTAGAAAAAAAAAAAATTCTACACACTCATATCCTCTATTAACCCAATGGTTTTAGTCCGGTCTTCTTTCTTTGTGTTTTATCATTAAAACAGATTAACATTAAGTATTTTTTTCTCTTACACCAAAAAAACCCAAATGATCATAAAATTTAGATGCATGACCACATCATTGCTACAATGCCTTTCTCAGTTAACAGGTGCGTATATTCCTATTGGAACACAGGTCCAAACTGGGACCATTTGTTTTTGCTTGTTTATTTATTCATCTATGCTACTGAAACCATAGACTTACGGTCCTAATGATTATGAATATATGTGCAAATACTACTTAACAAAGTGACTCTTTATTTAAAAAAAGCCAAAAATCCATGTGGATTTACTTAACTGTTATTATTCATGAATTCACTAAATATGTAACACAGGACTAGGCGTCAAGCAGCATCTTCTAGGATGCTATTCTGATAGGAGTTACCAGAAGCAGTCTCCTTTTCCAATCTCATCTAGAAATAGCGTGATACACATTTCATTCATTAAAAGCAACACCTTTGGGCGATATTTTTGTAAAAATCATCTGACATATGGAAATACTTCTTATGCTTTAAGACCACTATAATGCATAGGTCATATCACAAAGACCTACATTTAGTTGTGTGTGTGTGTGTGCTGGCTGCCTGTGTGTCTTGGCCGTGGTGAGAATTGTCTCCATACTGTCCTACGAGCCCCTTCTAGATTTTATATCAGTTATTATTCTACCAAAATAGGTCCCTTATTCCAGAGTTACTGGGAGTTGGGAGGTTACCAATGCAGAGAAGAAAAGGTCAGCTGAAGAAACAACAACACAGTCATCACTGAAATTTGGAGAGAAAACTGTTTAGACAACAATGCTGCTGTTAATGAAAAAAACATTTGTTCTTAGGCAACCTGCAAAGAGGAGAAAAAAATCTTTCAGGGTCCTGGCAATAAATCACAGAAGCACAGCTGCATCAGATAAACAGGCCAGGATAGCTATTTCTCAGCAAATAATGTGGATGAAAGTACACTCGCTTTAAGACAAAATAGAACGCACCTGAAAACTAAGTGGTACCACAAATGAGAAAAAAAGCAAACCTTTTTAATACACATGAAAATAAAATGCTTATCTGTGAGAGTTACTTTAAAAGTGGGAAGATATTGAGAAAAACCTGGGCTTTACAAGGCAGCCTAAGTTCATTTTTCCCACTCTGATTTACTAGCTGTGTGACCTTGAACACATCACTTTTCCTTTCTGAGCCTTGATTTCTGGCCCAACTTACCACATCGAAATATTGTCAACTAAACGAAATGATATACCTGGGAACATCTGGTAAACTATAAGGCATTCAACAAATAGCATCTCTTTTTATTCCCTGCCAAGAATTACGCTGAGTCACCCAGACTTCGGACCTTGTCTATTTTGCTCAAAGTTCTACCTCCCATACCCAGAATAGCACTTGGAAGACAGTATGTGCTCAGTAAACATTTGTTGAATGAATGATTTTTTGAATTGCTCCTCGGACTTGGAACTAAGGGAAGCCAGAATCATTTTAACACATGCGATGTTTCAAGGATCTCGCCCTTTTGGTTTTCTTCAATAAATGGCATCTTCCTTACTGTTTTCCTTAAGAAGAGGATCTTGCCTGGCCAATTTTCATATTTACCTTTTAAATTCTAAACAGACTCATCCTATGCAACAGAGAGAAAAAACTAAAAATGGAGCCATCACCCATCCTTTTTGATTGGCAGTTCAATACATGCTGCTTTCGGTTGTTCTAATTGTGGTGATGTCTGGATTAACACTGTAAACCAGAATATGGGGCCAGACCAATGTGTCTGAGTGTCTAATACATTTTCATTCTGTCTGGTGGAACAGCAGTTTGGCACTGGGCACTTTTGTCAAAGCCAAACCACTGTATGACTTGCAGTAAAGGAAAATGACATTTCAAAGCTGAGTATAGCTGAACATGCAATCTGTTTCTGATTGATGACTAAGAAATGTTACCATTAACCACCTGAAATACATTCTCAGGTTGGCCATAAAATACAAATTACAGGGATCATGAGATTCAAGCAATCATGAACACCGGCCTTTGTTTCATTCAGAAAAAGCAGATGCTTCTGTAGTAGGAAAAGTCCCTGTTGAGCAGATTTACAATACATTTTATGTAACATTTACCGAGCCAAAGCTAATGTATTCTAACAACTATATCAATGCATTCTCCAGAGATGATTGACGATGAAAAATAAACCCATTGACTCCCAAGTGTTTTGGAGGAGAAAATAAAGGCAACGAGTATAGAATTCGATACTCCTTGGTACAAGCCACACAGATGGATTAAGGTCAATGCCTAATTTGTCCTCAGGAAGAATACTTATAACAACGTTCCTTTTGTCAGCTAGATGTCCTTAAATTCAGCTCAGTGTGCCTGTCTACAATTCTGTTCTAGCAGCAAAACAGCAGTGATTAAGTCAACACTATTTTTCACGGGCTACGGACACATAAGGAAACCTAATACACTTAGGTAATCTGTGAATTTCCCTTGCAGGAAAAAACATGCAGTATGGCCAACATTGCTAAAAACATCCAAATAATGATGGCAAAAAGCTGTCTAGAAGTAACATTTGAAATGAAACAACCATACTGTTCATCCTACAGATGTTGCATCAGCTCTTACCTTGTTCACAAAGTGCACCAACATAGCTCGGAAGGCAGAGGCACCTGAACGTATTAAAACCATCAATGCATGTGGCTCCATTGCGACAGGGGTTAGAGTGACATTCATCAAAATCTGAAATAAAATCATAAAAGGCCACAAAAGTACTTTCAGAAAAGGTCAAAAGATCCTATTTAGTGTAAGGTTGCCAGATAAAGAACAAAACAGCCAGTTAAATTTGAATTTCAGATTTAAAAAAATAATAATTTTTCAGTATAAATATATCCCATGCTATATTTAGGGCTACTTACACTAAAAAAATTATTCTTTTTTTTTTAACCTGAAATTCAAATTTAACTGACCTTCCTGCACTTGATTTGCTCAATCTGGCAACCCTAAGAAAATTTCAAAGTTATTCATAGGAGGGTCATTGTTTCCATTGCATTTAGATGGTCACATGAGTCCTAGAAATGGTAAAGAATTCCCTGGAACTTCCTACCCACAATCGTGGCTCATGCTCTGATTACCCCACCCGTGGAATACTGAAAATATGTAACTGGCCTGATTGCCTCTGGGCCTCTCTCTCTTTCCAACACATCATTCTGCTGACTGCCATCTCCTTTAAACACGGTCATGACAATTTACTCCTTGGCTTCCAAACCTTCAATAGATCCCAACTGCCCAGGGCAGATATCTTCCAAATGTAGTCCCTGGACAAGCAGCATCAGCATCACCTCAGAAATGTCAGAGATGCACATTCCCAGGCCCACCCCAGACCTACAGAGTTAGACCCTGTGGGGGGATGGGAACAACACCTGGGGTTGCAGAAGCCATGCCCATGATTTTGAGGCCCACTGAAGTCAAAATCACTCTACTAGAGTAGGAAGTAAACTCGTTGGTACACTGGATTCAGAACCTTCTCAGACCTATCGAGATCCAACCTGCTTTCAAGGATTTTCTCCCACAAACCCATAAATAGGCATACCTGGAATACTCGCAGTCACCCAAATGTATTCTGCAGTCCGGGTGTCTGTGCCTTTGTTTGCTGTGTCTGAGTCTCGCCCCACCAGCTATCAAAATCCTCCCAACTTTAAGATCTTAGTAAGTGCCACCTTCCTACCCAGACCTCCATGATCTCTGATGAAATTAATGCTTTATTCTCTCAGCAGTTTGCAATTCCACTAAAAATTTAATTTATGCTTATATTAAATAAAAAGAATATTAAAACATATGACTTATACACAATACATTAAGTTTCCAAGAGGTATATAATGTATGGGTACCTAAGGAAATGGCCTTGGTAATGATGATATTACACAGCAGTGATACCAAACACTTTTATGATGCTTGCTAAGTGCCAGCCACTGTTTTAACAGCTTCACAGATATTAACTCATTACATTATTTTAAATTGACTTTAATGTAAAACAGAATGGGGGCCAAAGAGATGTTTTTATACATATATAGGTAAATATGATACTTAAGATGTAATTATTCCTTAAATGTAATCTATTGCTATTTCTATGTCCCTACTAGTTAGCACACAGATAGAGCTGACTAGCTCCATTGACTATTTTTTTAAAGACAAGCACTCTTTTAATATGAATGTTGAGGATTTTATCTCAGTATTTCTGTGTAATCTAAAGCATTATCCATGGGCCTTCTTTACTCAATCGGAGGAAAAAACCTTTATGGGACCTCTAAAAGGATCACCTGGCCAGTGTATTCTCATCATCTCTTTTCTCAGAGGAAAGGTCTATCCATATTTACCCAAATCAGAACTGGGGTCTTTTAAAAAAAAAAAAAAAAAAAGGAAACCTAAATAAAAATGAGAGTGAAAGGAACTGATTTAGTAAACAGACAATGATATTAAAGAAGAGGAGGACAACCACCTCAAAACTTACTGAGGTAGAGGTGGGTTAGGCTGGCCTCTGGAGACACCCAGAGAAGGATCCTGCCCATTCCACCTCAGAGGAGCAAGTTAACTCAAAACACAAAAACTAAACTCCCTCATCTTTTAAATACAGCTTTTTAATATTTTTTTGTATTTAAATTGATTATTGATATGTAGATGTGGGGAAGGAGATTAAAATATTTCCTTACTATTTATGCAACTTTACATTTGTAAAGCCTATCTGGAAAAAATATAAAAAGACACAGTTCACCTCAGAAAGCTTCACTGAGTTTTGGGTATATTAACAAAATTCAGTAAACACCTGTCCCCATTTCCCAGACTCTACTTAAATTACTCTATGATTTTAACATCATTTAACAAATAATTCATCTACACATGGGTTTCCCTGAAATCCTTTGAGCAATATAAATTCTGCCCCAATATATCTTCTGGAAAAGCATTACACTCTTTCAGACAAGAACATCTTACCAAGTTCACACTGGTCGCCACTGAATCCCGGCACACAGGTACATACATAGGAAGTTTCAGTAGGATAACAGGTGCCTCCATTAAGGCATGGGTTCGTTTTGCAACGATCAGGTCCTACCATGTTCAGGGAAGTAAGAAAAACAATTAGGCTCATATCCAGGTTTTAATATATTGTAGCATAAATTGCCACTGACTGCTACCATAATATAAGCTTTACCATAGCAATTTAGATACTATGCATAAAAATTAACATTAACTTTACTCTCTGGAGTGTTTCTTGGCATTACAACTAATTGTTACAAATTGCATCTATTCATTTCTGGGATTCAGTCATCATTATTTTTAAACAATAATTTGTACAGTATCTGGCAACTAATATATTCTACTGCAGATTTAGTCGGCATGATAATGGCAATTGATTTTAGTCAAAAATGATTACACATATGTGCACAGTGAATGGAAAATGTATTCTTTTAAACGAGGTTAGTTCATGTGAAATGGCTGGATACACAAAACATGCATTCTTTTTAGCAGTTTGGCTTGTTATCATCATTTGAATTATTATTGCCTTTTACCACTTAATGCTCAGAAACTGTTTTTCTTCGAAAGTGTGCACTGAAGTCTCTTCTGCTACATTAATATGCTTTTTCCAAAAACACGTTCCAAATGTACTCCTTTAAACTATACTTGAAGAAAAGCAACACATAAATTAAACTCTACTGTATAAAAACACACCCAAAGACAAAAATCTCACCTAAAATGAGACTCCCAATTTTTTTGAAACCCCAAATTTTTATTACAATTTTCTTATTAAAACACAAATAAAATCAACAGTCCTAGAAGATAAATGTAAAGGCCAGAGACACAAATTTCTGAGAAGAAACACTTTAAAATATGTTTCCTAAAGGCAAATACTTTCACAATACTTCAAGCACATATATTATTCTGTGGTATTGCTTGGATAATTGTATTTACATGAGTCGCTTCTATTTATTATTTGAATGCTTTTTCAGAATTGCTTATGTTTCAAAATGTTCAAAAATCCAGATAAGAGTTGAAAGTCTTACAAAATAATTGAGATAAATAGGCTATATATGGAATAAAAACTATATTTTCAAGAATCTTCAGTCCCGAAACCCTGAAGTAATTACACGTGAAAAAAGATATCTACTTAAGAAACATGAACTTAAGGAATATTGGAATAAGCAGGCACTGCTCTAGAAGGAACTGAGTCTTTCCACACAAGAAAGTCAAACTCAAACTTTCCGAGTGTTAGGTAAATTCTGGACTACAAGAAAGACTTGATAGATACTACATTCACATCTATGGGTTCAACATTATAATCAGGTTGATTCAGATGCTTACACCTACTTCTTCAAATATGACCCCAATTTTTCTAAAACTCTTTCTCCTATAGTTCTAAAAATATGCAAAATCTCCCTAGCCATTTTAGCCTTCTGCCTTTGAAAGTACACTGTTTCTCTGTCAAGGATGCCATCCACAACACATCTATGCGCTGCCCTCGGTGCAAAACCAAAATGACACGTATGTGACAGCACTTGATAAACTGTGATGTGCCACACAAATGTGAAGTATTATTATTATTCCCACCACAGACTCCAGACACCATGCTGAGACTATGGGACAAGGACATGGCAAGAAAGTGGGTCCTTCTGTGAACCTAAAGTAGTTTAGGTTAGGAGGAAAGTTTTGTTTTGACAAATACTGTTCTTCCCTAAACAGTTTGTATTACTCTCTGAAAGCTGAACCTGTGACAGAGAAACCAGGCAATCCAATGTGAGCTGCTGTTTACTGAATTCGCCTAAAGTCACAATTTGCTTTGTAATGAAGACGCAAGCTCTCATTCTAAGTAAATACTGTGGTCTGGATTACTGGTACACATTTCTCATCCATCTGTCAAACCTAACTCTCTCTGACTTAACAATGATTTCTGTATTGTATTTTCACCAACCTGAGGTATTTTCAACTAAATTATAAGAGAATAAATACTGGCCAGATTACTAGATTATCATTTACAGATTAAATATAGAGTGACAGCAAAAAAAAAAATCCAACGACCACCTCTGATTAATTTTATTCATAAAATACTTCAAGTCATTTATAAAAGTTGCACTTTATGATTGATTATTTTACTCTATCTGAAGCACAACAAACAGAAGCATTACTGGCACAAAAGATAACATTGAAATGATCGGGAGAATAATCCTAAGCATAGCCATGCTGTAAAACATATTCATTAAAATAAAACATATTTTCAACAACACAGCCCTTGAAGTACTGATTTTTTTTTTTTATCTAGGTCACTAGTTGGTAATGGCTATTTGTGGATTCCACTGACATTGTTATTTAAATAACATTACTAGAAAATACCCTGTTAAAGAAGACTTCTCACCATTATCAAGCTAGACGAAAAGGAAATATATTCTACAAAGTAAATATTCCAAGATTTCTGGCTTATAAATCATTAAATGTCAATTATTCACTTTTATACTATATTAACTAGAAACCAGGAAAGAGCAATGAAAAGACCATGACTCTGGCGTGGAGCTGATCTGGGTTCAAATCCCACCAATGCCATGGTGTGTGTGGCTATGCAACCCCCGGCAAATTACAGAACTTCTCTGAACATCCACATCCCACCCTCAAGTAGGGATAATAATATGGGGATGATGATAATAACAACACAGCATTTTTGTGATCATATAAGAGAGTCTGTATGAACCAATATCAAACTCATGCTTTCTGTCCATTCAGGTAAAAAACAAAACAAAACAAAACAAAAAAACACAGAAATCCTTTTTCGACAAGCAGGGCGCAAATACATACCCACTCTGGCTAGGCGCTGTGCTAGAAGCATTAGGCAGACTATCTGGAGCAAGGAAATTACATAAAAGTATGAACTGATAACTGATATTACACAAACTATAGTGAATGTTTATTAGAGTTATTTACTACTCAAAAAATTTTAAAGGCCTGACAGATTTTGATATTGCCATAATAGCACCCATCAATGAGAGATTTTTAAAAATGGGATTTTTCCCCCCTGTTTTTAACTAAGATATATAACTACAGGGCATATGACAAAGCAATATTTTAGTTATGGGTAAAACCAAATTGAATTTTTACACCATTAACAATTTCACTTTTCCTATGTCGCAATCATAGGTTGTCTCTAAAACCCAGAAGAATACAAAGGATATCCATAAAGCCCAGAAATAATCTACACTCACTTTCTTTGCATCTAATTATGGACTCAGTAATGTGGTCTGTCCTGTTATTATGTGAATAATATAAAATTCTCCACTGATTTAATATCACAATAAAAACTATATGCATAGATGTGTTAGGACCAAGGGACTGTTTCCAAGTTTGGAAACAGATTTATCAATGTTGTGACCTTACCTGGTAAATAGACTGCTGTGCCTTCCACTGACTCTTCATTAATGCCAATCAGGAAACCGGTTTCATTAGAAGTTTCCAGAAGGGAAAATGACGGTGTTGCAAGCTCAGTATTTAACTCTGCAATGCTTACTGTTGCCTGATTATTGGAATCAAGAATTCTCGCCGCTACTTTCTCTTCTGATGCTGCTACTGTGTAATCCTCCCCTCTGATCAAAGCTGCTTGTGTTTCAGGGTTTATTTCCAGAGAGGAAGGAACGGTGGGCCTCTCAGAAGTCTGTGGGCTGGGCTGAGGCACGACATCTGCCTCAACTCCATAAACTGCAGAAGCAGAAGTAGAATGTGGCCACAGTGTAGCACCTTCTAACTTAATGTCACCTGCGGTTATGACCACAGTTCCAGGCTCAGTGGTTCGAATACTGCTCTTCATTGTTTCTTCAGAAAGTTGAATATTGGTTTGGGTTTGGGAATCTTGGAGAATCTCAGTTCCCTCTTCAGCAGTCAGTTCTGTGGGAGAAGTTTCCATGTGTTCTAATAACTTAGGATGACTTTCATCTTCTGAAGGTTCTAATCCAGTGTCAGGAGATAAGGATGGAGGCTCGGTTGTGTGAACGAGCTCTTCAGTCGATGATGTGAAAGTCACCTCAATATCTGCAAGTTTTCCTAGAGACCTCTGAGATGTGCCAGCATCTGTACCAGGCAGAGTGCTTGCTGGGGGGTCTTCTGCATGTTCAGAGCCTCCACTGCCTAAGTAGACAGTGAGCAGAGATGATGGTGTCTGAGAGGACAACTTGGCAAAAGCTGAAACTGCTGATGTTGTATCAGTGTAATCTGAGGGATTGGATCCTTCTATCATGTTAGGTGCCTCTGTTAAACTCTGAGCCATAAGGTGCACAGTACCAATACTTACGTAGGGTGTAGGATCGATCAGTGCCTCCTCGGCTCCTGATGAGAATTCTGGCTGAAACGAAGGACCTACATGTTTCTTTTCTTCATACTCATCCTGTGTCTCCAAATGGCCCAATGTTGATATTACTTCACTTTGGTCTGCAATAGCTTGACCATCAGACAAGGTACTTGATTCAAAGACGTCATCCAGGGCTTTTGCTTCAATTTTTGGTTCTTCAGTCTCTGGATTAACTGTGGCAGATGTACTAGGAAGGGGCAGGGATGTCACTGTGGGAAGCAAAATATCTAATTCTGTTTCTATGCTAGGAACAGGGAGCTCAGTTGTGAAGGTGAAGCCCATGGGATCTAAGTGGCTTCTGTCTTCAGAAGGTATCAATTCATTACGTGTTGTCTGAGTGTAGTTAGCCAGAAGAGGGTCACCAGAACCCTCAAAGTTTTCTTCAGTTAAAGAAAGGTTAACAGCTGCCTCATACTTCTCTTGCACTTGAGCACTTTCTTCACTACTGCCATGTGGTCCTGATAGTACCTCTGGATCTATGTCCGTTTGCATTCCAAGGATGTCTACATATATAGGTTTAGTGTGATCAATATCTATGATAGTATTTTTATCTGATGTCAGCTCAGGTAGAATTTCAAGGATGGTACTCTCTGTAATTGTCAATATTAAATCCTTGTCCTCTTTGTCCAGATCTATAATGATGTTTTCAGTGGTTTTTCTTCTGTTAGGTTTTACAGTGGAATCCTCAAATCCTCTGAGATGGTCTTGGAAACTATCTGCAGCATCTTCTGTGGACCTCTCATATGACACTGTATTTGACAGTGTGCTAGTTGGATCAGGGGAGCTTTCATTCTGCTCTAAATGAAGAGGCAGCAACATTGAAACGGTTGGGAATCCATCAACAGTAACAGCTTTAGCACTTGGAACCTCAGGATGTTTTTCCAGGGATCTATCAGAAACAAATGTGGTGCTTCCTTGCCTGGTTGCCTGAGTAGTTCCAGAAGTGTGGACTAAATCAACCATATCCAATTCCCCAGATCCCTCTCCAGAATGTTCATAAAGCAAGTCGGATGGTTTTGGTGATGTAACAAATCCTGTGGCCATTTCAAGACCATAAGTTCTAGCCAGAAAATCAGAGGGAGGGGTTGCCGTTTCTTTTGTTTCTGCTGTTGAAGAATTCTCGTTAGAGACTTGTTCAGTCATTGGTTGTAGTCTACTAGTCTGGATTTCTTCTGCCCGACCACGGGTCTGATTTTGAGGATGTTCAGTATCTGTGGAGAAAGTGAGAGGTGCCATAGAAGGTCCTTCAGTTCTGGTGTCACTTAAAATTTCTAGTAAGGTTGGGCTGGATGCTGTCTCAATACCTTCAGAGAGGCTGTCTGTTTTGGAAATGGGTGGTCTAACTTCATTTGCTACATTTTCCATTTCCTCATAGTCTTTGGTTGTATCACTTATGAGGCTGGTTTCTAAACTCTCCATGTGAGAAGCCTGGGGAGAGAATGTGGTAGTGATTTGTTCCGTTTCAGTAAAATTCACTGATGCCGTAGTAGCCCAAACTTCTTCTCCTGATCCCAGTCCAGAAAATAAAAGATCGGTATCTGACTCTTTCACTGTGGGCCTCACAACTTTGGGAAAAGATTTTAGAGTTTCCTCCTTTTGGATTGGAGAATATGTAACTACACTTTCAGCTGATAAAGATTCAGTCACTGAGGTAGTAGCTAAGAAAAAATGGGATTTTTTGGTAACTTCAGGGAGAGCAGTATAGGGTTCCAAGCCCTTTGCCTCTGGATCTGGAGTAGACACATCAGCGAAGGAAATGCCTTCCTTCTCCATTTCCTCACCAGTACTGTCAGTTCTCTTCACTGTTAGCGTAGAATAATCTGTGGTTCGGAGTCCAGTTTCAGTAAATGTTTGTGAATCAAAAATTGTTTGTTCTGGTGCAACAGAGCTTTGAGGGGATTCAAAAGATTTTGGTTCTTGAATCTTCTCCTCTGATGCTGTCTCACTTTCAGTTCCTTGCCTTACAGGGTTGACTTCTTGCATGGACCATAATTTGGCTGGCTCCATAGTCTGGGAAAAGTTCACTGAAACTGTGCCATTGACTGTCACTTCTCCCTTTTCTGTTGCGGCTTCAGTACCTTTAGCTTCTGCTGTTGGTAAAATGGTGATCCTTTTATCGGCTTCATTAACAGCACCTTCTTCTCCCAGTCCTTGGTCAATAAATGGGGAATCTGTACCAGAAACATTTCCCATAGCACCGGGAAACACTTGGTCCACCTTGCTGCTTACTGAGACCAGCTGCTCACCTGAGCCCTCAGCTGAGGCTGTGAACTCTTCCCAAGGGAAGGTGGAAATGCTGACAGAGGTGCTATTGGGTCCTTCTGAGTCAGCTCTGTGGTTGCTGTGATCTGAAGTAGGTATCACAGATGATGAAATCTGGGTATCCTTAAATGCTGCATCCCCAGAGCCTTCCATCATTACTGTTTCTTCTTTTGCTATGGGATAAGTTACTGTTGAGTACTCTCTAAAGTCACCACTGAAATCTTCTTCCAAAGGAAAATCTGTAGAAATGCCCTTTATTTCTGGCCCACGATTTTGTTCTCCTGAGACCTCTGAAATCAAGTTCTCTTGGGATGTTTGGCTTATAATTTCAGCCACCTCTCTGTCCATTACAGTGCTCAAAACTAATCCTGTTGGCTCAAAAGGGAATATAGTTTCCACATGGGGAGACAGAGTGCCAGCTATCTCCTTTCTGGTTGGAATTTCAGACTCTAAACTTAATGAAAATGAAGAAACAGTGGCTATTTCTGGGTCAGCAGCAGCTTCCCCAGAGCCCAGCTCCATAGAGAGAGAGGCGGGGCTCCCTGGAACAGCAGACAGCCCCCCCTGAACCCCAGGTTGACTGCTACTGCTGGGCTCAGCAGTCTGTGCCCCCAGACCATCTAAAACATTCGTTTCTGTAAAGACAAGAGTAGAACTTGTCATTTCCTTTTCAGATTCTGTGGGGTTTGTCGAGGACATAAACCTGTTCCTGGTAGTAGATGCTGAATCGCTAGATGTAGCTTCACTTGAGCTTTCTAATTCAGAGAGTAAAATCAATTGATCTAATCTCTGTGTAGATGAATGCACCTGAACTGTAGGAGCTGTACTTGGGGTTCCCTTCTCCTCATCTTTCCTCTTCTTTCCTTCAAGAGCTGTACTAAAGACCCACTCAGAAGTGTCTGTTTCCCCTCCAAATTTGGTAGGCATGACTTCTGCAGAAGGTTGTTGAGAAATGGAATAAAAGGTCGTTGCAGGAATATCAAAAAGACTTTCTGTGATCATGATCTTGCTGGTGTCTAAAGTAACCAGTGTATCCGTAGTATTTCTCTGTGATAAATCAGTTGTCACAGTGAACATTTTATCTTCTTCTGCTTCTCCAGAGCCTTCTGGAAATGGGATTGAAGGACTCCCTGAGAGCTCTACATTTTCTCTAGGGGTTATTTCTACCCAGTTTTCTACAGTGGGCAATGGGCCATCAGGGAGGGCATTTCCTATGAAGGCAACCGATACTTCCTCTGAAACATTGGCTGACACAGAACTTGGAACTATACTTGGAGTATACGTGATAGAAGTACTTTTATCTGCCTCTTCATCAAATGTTCCTTCAGTAGCCCTTGAAAAGATCAGTTTTTGAGATTCTTGGTCAATGGCAGCATCTCCTGAAGACTCTTCAGAAAACAGAGGTACAGGTTCTATATGTTCATGGACCAGATTATCAAGTTCAGGCCCCCTCTCTGTGACCGATTCTGGCCCCTCTGTTGCTTCTCCCTCATGGAACGGGGCTGTGGGGAAAACATCAGGCTCACCACTTGAAAAATGTTCGGGTGTTTCAGGGTAAGTCTCGGGCTTCCACATAAGTTCAAGCGACTCAGTTGTTTCTTGCGATTCGTTAGGTTGCATGGCAGTAGACAATCCAGGATCAGCTATCACAAACGGATGCGTTTCACTTTCACTGCTGTCTGAAAGATTTTGAGAAGGTGCAACACTCTCAAACTGGCCACGCCTAGCTTCTGCTGCTTCTGGGTCCTTGGGCACCGTGGTGACCAGATGTTTGCCGTTAATGTACTGCACTGATGGGGTGGTCGTTACGTCAGTAGCGTTTGCACACTCTTCGTCTTCCCCTTCGTCTTCTTCACTGTGGTACAGATCTAATTCAATTAACTCAGGTAAAATTTCAGCAATTAGATCGTGCTCTGGATCTGTTTCTTCACTACAAGGTTCATCTTCTTTAGATTCTGAATCTATTGGATGACCACTTACACTCAAATCACTCATTCGACCTGAAAAAAACAAAGAGTTTTCACAATACTTGAATAGAAGATTTGGCAGTGTATGACAGAAGAAATCGATAGCAAGGCTGGCTGATCACACTCACGCACACAAGGAAGGATTCAAATCTTTTCACATAAAGTGCAATCACCCTTCTACACATGGTTCTCAGTCTCCAAATTTGTGGAGTCACATTAACAATAGGAAAAATAAATCCAATATAAGATTATAGAAACAGGTTATGAGAACTCTTCAACATGTCTAACAAAGCAAGGCCCTTAAAATGAAACAAGGAGTCACATATGTACGTTGTAATCATGAAATGTGGGAATTCATATGCATGTGAACTGAAAAAAAAAGAAAAATTAAGACCATTTGACCAGATCATACAGAAAAAGTAAGCGATTACTGTTTTATGTAAGGGGAGGCTGAGACACCCTCTATTCAATAAGGAAATGGGAAGAGATTCCTTCTCTTGCCATAATCTGTCCTAGAGAAGACTGTTTTCGGAAAAGCAAAAGAGAGGTTTCTTTATAGCCTTTTCACAGTGCATCAACAGTCCCTCCCCAGTGTAACAGTGAGACAAGATTTAGCTGTGTAGGCTGCAGCCATGGACCAGACACCAGGATAGGAAGCCCTGCATGGGGGGCTCCGCGCAGGGAGAGCTCACTGAGAACACCAGGAAGGAAGGAAGAGCCCACCATGCTTTACACCTTTGTCCTTCATGAGAGGCGATCTGGATTGGGTCAGTTACATACAGTTCTTTTTATTAACATTTTCTCCAACGGAAGTTCAGGAGTCACACCTAAACATCCGAACTAGCATAATTTAAGTAACACATATCCTCAGAGCACTCCCTAGATTGTAAATTGCTATAAGGTACCAACCACTAAGCTCCATGGGCTCTTCTGCTTCCAGAAATACACCAGCCAAACCCCTTGTCTGGGCACCAGGAAGGAGGAAATTCTGGGTTGTATCACTTTTATCAGAGTGGAATTCAGTTGTCCGAGGACAGAGTTCTGCCACTGCAGCTGTCCTTGTCCCAGTGTCACAGCGAAAGGTGCCTGTGCATGCAAGGACCCATGAAGAAGACAAAAAGCAGCATGGAGGACTGCACAGTGTCTCGCTCTCCCACCCCAGGAATACTGCTGCAGAATTCATTTTTGGCTGAGCCCCAATTCATGCCACAAATGCTCAGGCGAAACCTGAGCAGCTTACAGAAGGAATAATTACGACGGAGCCACCCCTGTCCCCCATTAGTAGGGAGATTGTTCCTGTAGCAAGAAGCCACTCCTTTCCATGCATGAAAGGATCAACATCTAGCATTTACTGACAAGTCAGACGAGGAAAAAACCCTATTGAGAAGGAACGGGTCTTGCCTGTATTCTTTATGCATCAAAATAAATTCAGAAGTATATGAACTATCAGTAAAAACTTTAAGAAACTCCTCTATGTTTTTAACTATGGTTTGCTTAGAAAACCAAAGACCACAAGACTTTTATGGAACTGGAAGACATATACTATATTTACCTTTATCCCTTTGGCCCTAATAAAAGCAAAAAAGAAAACTCTTTTCTGTATCCCATCACATCTTCACTGCGTAATCTCCATAAACTATTACTTGCATAGGATTATTCTTACCCTATGCATATTCTTACCCTAACCATATGCCCTATAACCAAATCTCCTTCTCATTCCACCTCAGACATTCAGCCTTTCAACTATGGACACAAGAGCTTATGGGTAGTCAAATGAATAAAAAATACTTCTGCCATAAGAGAAGTGAGATCAACGTGTAACTCTAGTACATTACAAAAATATAAAATGAAGACAAATGATTTCTGCCACAGATGCTGTAACAACTCCTAATTGCCAAACAAGAACATGACTAAATGCCTTACATTTTTTCAAAAAAGTATAATTAAAAGCATAAGCTCGTTCAATATTAGATCACTAAAGTTGTTACTGTGATCTTACAGTGTCTCATGGTGTATGTTTTAAAAGAGGACACTTTTAAGATCTTCAGATAATAACACCTCTTAATATGGCTTGCAATGAAGCCCACTGTTTTGCTATGAAAAAAAATGTGTGATAATATATATACATATGTACAGATATGTATATGTGAATACATTTTAAATGCCTTTGTACAAATGAATCTTTTGAAATATCACATCAGTAATTTTATCTAATCAACAAATTAAGTAGTCTTTCATTGCTCATACTATTTTAACATAGTTGAGGTAAGCCAGACTCAGTTAAACTATTTTGTACAACTTTATAGCGTCTAACTGGAGCTTCAAAAATATGCATATCTTCAATTGTTAATACTCTCGTTTTGCATTCAACCTTTAGCATTAGGTTTCACGAGGTGTAAATAAAACTAGAATTCACATCAAGAATTATCACACACACAGACACTAAATTCACACAATATCTTTCATTTAAATATGGAAAGAATTTTAAATAAGAAACACATAGGTCTGTGTCAAGCATAGAAAGAATCCCCACCACATTTTGTACTGTTTTACAAATAATGGAGATAAAACTAACCATTCAGCCAAGCTTCTCCAAACAAACATGGGATAAATAAGGAAATGACTGCTTAATAGTGTTTATTTATAAACTCCTAGGCCAGGAACAGGACAAACAACACTCATTGCCTGTATAGGTTTATATAGGTTTCTACATAAATTCCTTACTTAAAAAAAATAGTAAAAAAAGAAAACCTGATATAAACATATCCCATGATCTTCTTAGTGAATATAAATGGAGGTCCCATCAATGTAGGATGTTGGTAGCTCTAAAAATTAGTGGAGTGAAGAAAAGCAGAGAGAAAGAGAGAAGACACTAAGGTATGTCAGTGTATCAACTATCTGTGTGTCAAAGGAACCGACATGTCATGATGTTCACTTAGATGTTTTACAAAGGAATGAATAATTTCAAATAAAATGTTTTCCCCCGCCCCCAGGATAGAAAACAAAGAAAAACTACAATTGTAAATCAACAATTTATATAATAATTTCATTGACTATCAATTCTTATTAAATCTACTTAATTCAATTAATAAAACACCATGGCATTCACTTTATATTCTCTCATTTTAGTTCCAATGAACAAAGTATAACATTGTTTTAGTCCAGTTTCCATTTGGATAATGAACTTCAACATTTCTTATTGCACATGAATCTATGGGGACTTCCCTTAGCATTGTAGACTATTGTATCAGAACATTTTACTAAAAGATTCAACTGTTAGATGCAATATATTCCATTTTCTAACCTAAGTAAATTACACAATATTTCAATCACAGCAATACAAACATAGCAGAGTTGGCCTTTGCATATTCTTCACGAACAGTCGGTTTCATACTGGTTTTTGCACACAAAATTAAATTCACTACCACAACCGTGCATGCCACCCAACTGTATTATCTTCCCAGAAGACAACTGACTGCATAAAATGTACTACCTATTATGTATCAGACTGTATTGCAGACACTTGCTTACCAACTCTATAGAGACCTAGGACCTCCAAGAATATCTTCCAAGTCTGTTTGTCTGTCTGCCTGCCTCTCTCTCTCTTTCAAACAGATGCTCTTTCCAATAGGTTAGAAAAATGGCCTTACTAAACTCTTTTCTCTTTATTTGAAAAGGAAAATTTTTGAGTGTACGTATTGCAAACTATCAATCATTACATTTAATCTAGGATTCCTTCTTGCACCTGCCTCCCAAGTATCTGATCTGACTTGCTTTCAGAATAGTAGAAAACATAGAATCATCTTAAGCTGTTCTGTCTCATGCTTCTCATTGTACCACGAGGCTGGCAATCACCAAAGAACTCTCAGCGCATCACACTAAACAGTGACTGAGAAGAAGAGATATATTTTAAAAAGTGCTCATTTGATGTGTATCACAAAAATGTTCTACTAAAGGGGAATTCTTAAATAAAACAGATACAAAATAAGAGTTGAAATTATTTTGTTTCCTTTTTCCCTAGTCTCACAATTAAGTGACTAATATTCATTGCTTAAATAAGTTGTGTCAGCTTCCAAATGGTTTCATCAGATTTCTTAATATTGTTTTGAGGGTGAGGGAAATGTTCATTGTCTAGGGCTTTAAAGGTAATTTTTTTCCACCAACAGATTCTCTACAGACCAATCTACATTTTATTCTGTCAGTGTGGCTAGTGTGTTCCCATACTTTTAAAATCTCACAGGGGGTGTGGAGCTCTGCAATCTACCCAGTATGGATGGACGAGTTCTTTCCCACCATCCCATACTCCTGTCATTGCTACCTGACATCTCACCCAGATTCCTATTTGCTCCTTTTTGTGATTCAGTCTTTAAAATTACTTCTTCATCCCTCATTCTTGGTACTGCCCCCACCTACCACACATGTTATTAGGGAGTTATAAGTACTACCATTATTGCAAACCATAAAAATTTCTTCGTGGGGTGTGGTGGCGGGGACACTTGTGCTATTATAAAAGTAGGTATCTTATTCCAGAATCATGATCTGCTCTATTTCCTATTAACAGTGCAACCAAATGTAGTAATTAACGTTCCCAGCTCTTAGATGAACAAGTCCTTATAAAAGACTCTCTATTTTAGAATTTTATTCTAAGGATAATATAACTTTTATTTGGATTTCAAGAGTCAAACCACAGAACTCTACACAGTGTATGTATAATCCGTTCTATGTTTATACGAATATATTTTTACAGCTTGACTTGAATATACTAGTACCACAGTTAATAGATTTTTTAATGGCCTTTCACATAACGCTTAATTGCTAGGCGACCTCAAATTATTCACCAAGTATTTTTAAGTACTTCACGGCAGAATTTTGTGGACATAGCGCAATCTTCCAGTCATGATGTTAGCAGACACAAAATATAGTTGCTAAGATGCACAGGCAGCTGGCTAAAGTTCACATTCTCTTTGGGGAATTTTACAATATAAGTTTAAGAGCTTTTAATTAAATATAACTATATACCAATTTACTCAGCAGAGATCTATTAGGATCACATTTCTTTAGTAAAATGGATTTCATTTTAATGTGTAACAGAAATATTCTGTTTCCTTATTTTAAAAATACAATAGGCAACCATACTGAAGTGCCTGAGCAATACTTACAGAATTTAGAGGAATTTTGAAGTTCTTTAAGATGTTTATATGTTTTCTGACACATACCTATAGGTCCAACAGCCAGGCAGAAACAAATGCCTCAATTTCATTCACATTTGATGTGTTCTTAATTTAAAATAAAATGCTGGCACCTCAGGAAGCAAAGACAATCACCTAATATAAACTTCTTTTTTTTTAAGATTTTATTTATTTATTTGAGAGAGAAAGAGAGAGAGGGAGAGAGGGAGGGAGAGAGAGTTCGTACAAGCCGGGGGAGGGGCAGAGGAAAGGGAGAAGCAGACTCCCCACTGAGCAGGGAGCCCCATACAGGCTCAATCCCAGGACCCTGAGATCACCTGAGCTGAAATCAGATGCTTAATCCACTGAGCCACCTAGGCACTCCCACCTAATATAAATTTCAATCAGATTGTTTCAGACATCCTAAATTCCCCCAATATTTTCAAAATTTGAGACACTAAAAATAGTGCCGACTCAATATGTTACAAAAATTGACATTAGTAATCAAGATATAAACACCCTCCCCAAATCTCTTCAGATATTTTTGCATCCTTAATTAATTACCTCAATAACTGAAAATCAAGTGATATTTATATCAATACTCAATCTCCCCAGAGATGAGAGAGATTAAAGTTTGGGAGACCAGCATTAGATTCTGTGACCCATATCTCCCTATTAACTCTGCTAGCTGAGGTTCATTTGGTGCAACTCCCAAGCATGTTATCTTATACTGACAGCCTCCTCTTGCTGAGCAAGGAGCTCGGTATTTCTCAATTCATGAATTTTATACCCACAAAGTGATATATGTGTATAAACAACATAAGCGTTTCTGATGGCCTCAAATTTAAGAGGCAGACATGTTATGAGGATGATAAATGGGAATCATCTCTTTTCCCCAACTTGAGATAATCCACTAATGATGCTGTTCCTTCAAGTGGAAAGAATGTGTTTAGATACAGTCATCTGGTCTAAGTGCGCTTAAGGAGATATCACCAAGTGTGGCCTCTTCTTACTTATAAAAAAGGCCCCGGAGACTTCATAACTTCCAATTTTTAAAGAGCAAGGGCTTTCCTGGAGAGCATAATCAAGTAAGTTTGGGACCTTCAAGCATTTCTGAACAATAAGAGAAAGAGCTATATGAAAGAGAAGTAAGCCAGGTTATTTAGGTTTCACAGTTGCTTAAAAATATAACAAATAAACAAAAACCAACAAAAGACATTACTTATTATCTTTTTCACTTTAGTCCTCCAACATTGTCAAAGCCTTTGATAGATGACAGATAGATAAAGAGATAGATAGGTACCAAATATCCTAACACCAGAAAAACACTTCAGTCAGGATCAAGGATTTAAAATTTAAGTAAAAGCTTTGAGTAAAGTAAAACAACTGCCTCCCCTAAATAAATATGTTTATACTTCCTTTCTAAGACCTCTAAATTATAGCTGGTAAGATAAACTTTGCCAGACACCAGGTTATTTTTAATTATGTTACTCCTTTCTTCAAAAGTCCATAGTTTCTGCTCACCTCCTTCCACCTGACCTCTTCACACAGGGTGTTCGAACAGTCCCATTGACTGTCCCCATATTTATCCTCTTTCTTCAGTTCTCTGTTAGAATTCTCTGCTTCTCTGCCTTGAAGCCCAGCAACTCCACGTCCCTTTCTTATTATCCTCCTCATTCCCTGCTCAACTTCCGTTCAAGAAGAGCCCTCCCACCCCCAACTTGGAATGCTTCACAAATCCTCCTTTGAACTTCACCCATGCATTTATGAATGATCCAGCTAAAGCCTCAGTTCTCCAGGACATCTTCTCTAAAACTCCTCAGCCCAAACTGGTTGTATCTTTGATTTGTATGCCACAGGATTTAGGTCATATTGTTTCTTATTTATAAATTCCTTAGCTGTGTTTATATTTTTGTCTCACCTCCCATTCTAAATTCTGTATTCCGTAATTAAAGTGAGTGAAGGGATCCTTTAAACATGAATGCCCTTCATACTCTTGCCACACAGCCCCTCTTTGAGAATTTTGTTGGAAGAATGTCTGCTCAGGTTTTTATCATCAAGAAAGAAAATGTTTACTATTAGAGTTCAATACTTCCTTTGAAAAATGTGAATTTTAGGCTGAAGAAATTGTTGTCTTTTGATTGCAGTAGCGGATCGAATTCTTAAGATACAACTAAAGAACCATACAGATAACGCAAACAGTAAAGACTCTTCTGGATATAATAATCCAGATAATTCAAATGCGCAGACACAGTTTCAATTTTTTTTTTTTAATCATTCACCTTATTCCAAATCCAGGATTCCATATAGGCTTGTATCAGGGTGGTAATCACTGTTTTTCTTAATGTAAATGTATAATGAACAAAGTCACTTTGGTAGTAGAGTCAGAAGAATCCCTAAGCCATAACCATATGTATTTCCTTATAGTTTCCATGTTGATATAGAGAAGGTAACATGGATACCGCAAAGTGAGGTATGCAGTCTGGGTAATTCAAGACATATTTTCCACCCCTTACCATTACTTCTGATTCAATTACAATTATTCCTGAAACTTTTAAAAAACATGTATTTTAATGATATTTAATTCTATTTTCTTCCTTACTTACAGATGCCAAGGTTCATTTTAACACTTGTGACAAAAGCTACACTTCCCAAAATATGATCAAAGAGCACCATTTCACTCAGAGGAGACTGAATCAGACATATTCTTTTTCTCCTTAAAATTGGTAAAGTACAGCTTAACTGGCAGAGGCTTAAAGCATCCCCTTCCCCAGGAGTGTCTACTTCAGCCAGCTGTCGGCAGGTCAGAAGGCCTTTACTTTACTAATGTTCAACACTCACTGTGTATCAAAATCACATGAGATGCGTTTTAAAATACAGATATCTAGTAATGAAAAATAAATGAAGCAAATTTAAGAAAAGAAACTAACAAAAAGTACAAATGCCCGAGTCCCCCCACCAGAAATCCAGATTCAGGTTGTCTGATGAGGGATGGGGACGTGGGCATTTTTACTTAAAGGCTCCCTGGCCATTCTAATAGACAGCGAGGGTTGAGAAGCAGTGTTGGCAATATTTATGCACTGGGCCATTTCCTGGTGTTTCTCAAACCCCTATAGTCAGAATGGCGTCACTGTTGGTTAGCTGCCTGGTGCCTGGTTAGTTTAGCTCTGGCCCACCCCTGCCCCTCTGCCCCGGGGCAAGCTGGGTGGTTGCTCAGTGAGGGAATGAGTGTCCAGAGTTTCCTGTGAAGCCAAATCTAAAGATGCTTCTTCTATTAATTTATTTCATATTACGTCTAATTTTATCTTTTTACTCAAGCAAGCAAATAGCCTTTATTATATGTTTTTGCTTACTAATTATTTCAAGTTGCCTTCCCTATTATGCAATAGATTGCGTTACCTTCTTTTCTCCAGGCACACAATAGCCTGACTGAATGACTTTATTTTTTTAAATTTATTATTTATTTATTTATTCTAAAGATTTTATTTATTTATTTGACAGAGAGAGACACAGCAAGAGAGGGAACATGAGCAGGGGGAGTGGAAGAGGGAGAAGCAGGCTTCCCGCCGAGCAGGGAGCCTGACGCGGCAGGGCTCCATCCCAGGACCCTGGGATCACGACCAGAGTCGAAGGCAGATTCTAAACGACTGAGCCACCCAGGCGCCCCTGACTGAATGATTTTATTTCAATGCCTCCAATTATCTCCTGGAAGTAAGTGTGAAGAGATGGGAGGAGAATGTTTCATCTGCAGAGAGTAAAATGGCTTCCCTACAGAGCAGAGCAAGGTGAGAGTGCAGCATAGTGAAAAATGGTAACTATACTATATTCCATTATACTCTACAGAAATATACCTTAATATATTTCCTTTTTCCTTTCTCAACTTAGGAAAACCAAAACCTTGAGAAACTTACTCTTTGCAGCACATGGCCAAAGCAACTAAGTCACCCTGTGAGAAAGAAGACTATGGCACAAAGCCAAAGGATGAAGCTACCAGAAGCCAGTCAAGGTAGTGTGTAGTGATTACACATGTGTGCAAGCAAATCTGGGCATAATATCGTGACATGATAGATCAAATTTTTATAGACACAGATGCTGAAATATAAATAAACTTTTCCTCTCACTCCAGAGATTCTTCCTTTCCTGTTTACACTTTAAATTATTTATGAAGAAATACTTTGTCCATTATCTCAATGATTCCAGTAAGTATTTAAAGGGTTCATCATAATTTATTTTCCTCCCAAGAATCAAATCATTCTTTTTAAGAACAATTAACAGGCTTTTTGCCAATAGATAGGTGTTTTCCTCCTGATTCATACTCACAAAGTCTAAACACCAGCATATCTCTCTAAGGAACACCATTTTTTCATACAATAAAATAGGTTCTCAGTTGTTCACATGATGCCCACATGATGTTACATTTTCTATCACCTCAAGTATGGTGTTAAAAATTCAAAGCACTTCGATACAAATGAAAAAAATATACAACAGTTTTCACCAAAACACATCCCCAATCCCTACCCTGCAGCCAGGGCCCCCTTCTTGGAATCAGTCCACCAATGAAGCAAATGATTAGCCAACTCTTCTTCTTGTACCTGACAAGCTGACCTCACTGAGGTGTAACGTTATACATTTTCTGAACTGATACAAAAAGGCAATGCCTTATTAAAAAACATACAATTTTCAGCTTTACCTCATTAAAATGAAATCTCAGAGACCATTTTCTTTTTCCTTTTATTTTATCCCTATTGCTCCTCTCACGATGCATGTCTCTCCCCTTGGCTACATCCCTTCCCTCAAAAATGTTCTGAACACTGTCTGGGCCCATGAATACATTTTTTATTCATTGCACAAATGAATGATCTAAGAGCTATTAAGAAAGAAGAATGTAATCCCTGTGTAGAGAACTGGGGGTTTCCTTGACAACAACAAAAAGACAGCAGGGAATGCCCATGCATTCCATGAATATGCAAGAAGAGACTAGGCCTAGTACCTGGAAAAAATTTATAAAGAATTTGTAAAAAGATCTTTTTCTTTGGGAAAAAAAATTAAATGGGTGGTTATCAAAATCATAAGCCCAATTCTCACACATGAAAACAGAGCAGAAAGCTAATGAATTCTACATGTAGGTGCTGTAGAATCAATACTACATTTACATTTTAAATAAGGGTTGCAGCTGCTTCTGATTTGCACCCAAAATGGCATCACCCTAGACAACCACAATTCACAGAGGATTAAAATTTTAACAAGCTCTTACAGTCACGTAGATACTATAGTATAGTTATATTTGGCTCCCTGTGGTCTAAATCTTGAATTTTAAGATAATTCATTTTTTTTATTTTTTTACCTATTCACAGTACAAAACAATCTAAGTGTCCCTACGTGTAGAAGTCCAGAATAAAATACCTGCTAAAGCAGAGAGGGCATTAATTTGTCCTCAGTAGTCCTCATGTGCCAGGCACTATGCAGAGTGCTTTGTTGTCACGGGAGGATTAACTGTGTGAGGTGCCTACCACAGCGATGGACAAGCCCTTGAAGAGATCCCTTTCTCCTCCTAGCAACCTGGCGAGTTTGTAGTCTTATTATACATTTTAAATGTTGTAACAACTGAGGCCTCTGGAGATAAAGCAATTTTTAAGACCAAACAGATGGAAATCACAATGCTGACAATGAACCCAGGACTGTTTCCAAAGGCTCCTTCCATGATGTCAACTGCCTCTGCCATGGATCTTATGGGGCGAACTGACTACCCATCCACGTTCATTCAGAGTATCACAGAATGTGCTTCAAAAATCCAGTTCTAGAGGCGTATCTTGTGCATGGTCATTACTTTACTACTTGCTGAATGAATGAGAAGACATATGTTTGTATATTATACGTATGAGTGTGTATACATGTTATGTGTGTGTATGTATACACTTGTGATCATCTTCCTTGTTTCATGATCCCTGTGGTTTGAAAAAAGCGTATGGGTCAAAGTTTAGGAAATATTCCTTCTATATAATAATAGCCATTACATCTATTTTACTGGCAAAAAATTCTGACAAAGAACTTAAGAAATTTCTGGGTCCACACTGCAGGTAAGCAAAGGAGAGACCGACTCCAGACTCTCCAACTTCTAGCTCTCGCTTCTGTAATAATACTGAGTCGAAAATCACTTGAATTAAGATGGCATAAGCCTTTAACTCACCTTTTATCGTACACAGCCCACTCATTTAAATTTACAAGTGTGTAACTCTGAACCATGATACTTCATGGGAATATATTTTGAAAAGTTAAACATACTTAACGTACAGAAGATGCTACATTTGTCAAAAAGCCTGAATCACTGAAGAACAGGAAGGCAGTATGAGAACACTCCCTCCTGAAGAAGTTGGCTGAGTATCTGGTGTCCAGCCCCCTGTATAGGTTCCTAGGTGAACACTAAGAAGGCATTCATCTCCTGAAGTGGGCCCTGCCCCTCTGTCATCCCAGTGCTATTCAGAAAAATGCCTGATTATACCTGTGGCTCCTTAGTTCCACTGATGAGGCCTCTGTTGGGCAGCAAGGGGCTACTAACTGGTTTCCAATAATTTGTTTTTGATCTTCCTCTCCAACAAGGACCAGCTGCAGTTTCTCCCTTCTCATGAAATATTCTCTGACTTCCCTATCTTCATTGATTCCTTCCTTCGCTGACCTCAACCGCCATTTATTGTTGGTACCACATTACCTAGCGTGTAACTGTATGTTTCCGTACTGTAACCAGATCTGATCGTGTTAATCCTGGCTCCCCAGAATGCACTTAAAGTCCTTGGGAGCAGGGCCTGTGGTTTATGTTTATTTTGTGCCTCTTTTAGTACCTGTCAAAGGATGAGGCACGCTGTAGCTTCAACTAGAGATAAATCTTGCTTGACTGTGCTCTGCTAGAAGACAGTGTGTGCCTTTCTCTCGAGTTCATTGCCAGTGACAGCTAAGTGCTATTTGTCTTGAGATAATGCCCCACCTCAGCAGTAGTTTTGATGACTCTAAGTTATAACTGCAAATGCTATTTTCAGAAAGAAGAGGCTCATGTTAGCAGATAACAAAGGTCTTTTTAGCTATCTGTGGAACACGTCTTTTATTAAACTTCAACCTGTGAAGAAACAATTTCAGTTTCTTAAATTTTTCCTCGAGGTGAGTGGGTTATCAAACATTCATAGAGCATTTTAAAAATGGAGGATCTATTGTGTGTTTGTGTATGCGTGTCTACATGTGAGTGGTATGCACATGTATGTGTGACACATACAAGATACTTCACTTATAAGGACTTTTTAAAAAGGTAACCATTGATCTGCAGTATAGGGTTAAACTCACTAATAATTCAGAAACACACTAAGGTCAATTCTTTTCTTCAAAGTATAGAAACAAAGGGAAGATAGCCTCTTCCTTTTCATGATTTGACTAATAGAAGAGGAACTCGGGGCGCCTGGGTGGCTCAGTTGGTTAAGCGACTGCCTTCGGCTCTGGTCACGATCCCAGGGTCCTGGGATCGAGTCCCGCATCGGGCTCCCTGCTCGGCAGGGAGTCTGCTTCTCCCTCTGACCCTCCTCCCTCTCATGCTCTCTGTCTCTCATTCTCTCTCAAATAAATAAATAAAAATCTTTAAAAAAAAAAAAAAAGAAGAGGAACTCAATCCTTTTCTGGATTTCAGGCAGTGAAGGAAGGATGGGAGAAGCCATCCTAATTCCCTGCAGAAAAAAAAATGTGCTTCTCTGGCAGGGAGCCACAGCGGGGCCCAGCAAGGAGAACCACTCATGTGTGAGAGCACCAGCCCCAACCAATTTCAGGGATGTGCTCCAAAATTCTGCAGGAAAGAAGCAGCCCATACCCAGGGCTACCAATTTCATGATGCTGTTCTCTTGCCACGGCAGGTATCGGAATAGCATACGTGGCCCCCCCCACATTAGCAGCAAACTAAACCTAAACGCGTGCCTCCATTTGCCCATCTGCGATACTTTCCCTAGTTGTCTCACAAATGATCTCTGAAGTTTAAACATGAAAATATATGTAAACCATGCCCTGAAAGTATCAAGCTCTGTGAGCCTGATGATGATTTAGCTCTGCACATTCATGTGATACTCTGAAATGTAACTATGTACTACCTTGATGACACATAGGCATCAATGAGATTGAAACTAGATTTGCAGGTGCCTGGATGGCTTAGTCAGTTAAGCATCTGCCTTCAGCTCAGGTCATGATCCCAGGGTCCTGGGATGGAGCCCCGCATCAGGCTCCCTGCTAAGCAGGGAGCCTGCTTCTCTTTCTCCCTCTGCCTGCCGCTTCCCTTGCTTGTGCACGCACTCTCTCTCTCTCTGTCAAATAAACAAATAAATAAAATCTTTGAAAAAAACCAAATCCTAGATTTGCTTAATTTGCTTTATTCCTCATCATACAAAGTTATTCAAAGGTAAATATCAGTGAATGTGTACGATGAAAGTGAAATAAAGTATTGATAATCAGACCAATTTAAAAAATGTTTTTACGTTAAAAAAAATCAACTCATTCAGGAATGAATAATTGTTGCTGCTTTCTTTTGAATTAGCTAGATGGTATTATTCTTTTTCTAGCCATGGTCTGAGGTATATGTTAATTTAGAAATTACCACAAGGTAAGAGAGAGGTCCCAAGAAATTGGGGATCCTGATCTCCCTTCTCAAATGTTAACCAGAACAGTGCAGCATTGCTGGTATGGTGTGAGCATAACTGCCTATCAAATATTAACCAGAACAGCCACTCTTATCTGCTCAAAATATAGTGTTCCTAATAAGATTTTGTTTGAAGAAAGGAATCTTCTCCTATAATAAAAAATCTGAAAGTAATTTTTCTATATAATCAATTCTATCAAAATGAAAAATATGTAATTTTGAAAAGTTATATGAAGCAATCTCATATAAACATTGCCTTTTAAAAAATGATGACTGTGCATGCAATGAGATAAATATTGCCATTTGCCCAGGTGTCTATCTCCTATTCTCAGAGCCAGTGTCCCTTATTCTTCATCCTCTCCTCAACACCTTTAGCTTTGTGTACATTTCTCCAAACTACAAACAAAAATGCAGGAGGAGTTAATCATATGAGAGTTATTTCTCAATGATGAAAACAATAAGGTGCCATAAATTTCAATACAGAAACTGAGCAAAATGAATTCTAAGATAGAGGCCAAAATTATCTTTCTCACCATCTCATTAATCTCTAATACCATCACATTAATAATTTTATCCATATCTTAATATCTGTATCATTTTAGTTTAATATTGGCTTTACACTTGCCTTACACTTAAGGTATAAATTATAAAACTAGCAAAAAAGAATGCTTGATGAAACAAATAATATCAGGCTGGCCTGACAAGTAGTATGGAGTACATATGAACTCATTAAAAAAAAAAAACTAATAAACCATCTATTTTAAGGTTATAACTATGAGCATTTACGTAATAATGTGTGAATTTAATATCTGTACATTTCTAAATAATTCTTTGGTTTAAAGATAACAGCACACCAGTTTTTGAAACATTCACAGTTTTGTCACACCAACTTGTGACATTTTCGATGATTTAGAGGAGTGTTCTTTTAAAAAAAAAAAGTATAGAATTGAAGAAACTCTTCCCATACTACTAAATCCTGTAGACTTCTATGTGTTCACAAAGAAAATCTTTCAATAATTTTTCAAAATGCAGGTGTGCAAATTACTCCTGAAGTAGACAGGAGTCATGTTTTCAGTATCCCCTGAACCACTGTTAAACACACCCCATAGCATTTTTCAGCTCATAAAACTTTTATGAGCTGAGAAGTTCCTTCAGATTTTTTTTAACTGCTAACTACAGTTGCCCTCCAGCAATAGCACCTTAAGTTGCTATTAAGATCCATTTCAGCAAATATAACATAAACGTGTCTTGAGTAGCATGTTTTGTTTCATAGTAGTTAAAAAAAAATCAAGATTTATATGACTTGCTGAGCACAGCAAAAAATTATGAATGCTTTGGTTTAGTGTAGCATGGGTGGCATTTTTGCTTACTTGGATATAACAGTACATGTAGAGGTCAGTTCTATGTTTGTGAATAGATTTATACAAGTTCATACATGAACCAAGGATTTTCCAATCTGGAAAAATGTACCTTGATACATAAAGGCACATATGTATTTTCCTTATTAACGTACACCTGCCTTAGAACCCATTAATTTAACATCTGCTTTAACGTTTTCCCTTGCCAAAGTTCAAGATGCTTGAAAAATTAAATTTCTCATAGAAAACAAGTAAAATTAATAAAAGTAAGCAGTTGGATCTGAATAAACCTCATTGTCTTCTCAAGACAATAAACAATGCTTTTAGTCTTAAGAAAGACATATATAAAGTATACAAAAATGATAGATGAAAGAGAGAGACAGAGAGACGGAGGGAGGGAACTAGATAGACACAGGCTATACCCTGCCCCGCCCCACCACACACACACTGGAATCGCGTCCTGATGGAGAAACCCAACAATTCCCTTTCCATAGAGTTTTCTGACCTACTCTTATCAACGCTGAAGAAAAACTAGACAAGCAAATCATGATCCCGTGTTTTAAAAGTGGAAGAAGGAAGAGGACAGACCTAGGTACATCTCCCAAACCCAGCTGAACTAAGTTAACAACTCCAATTTAAACACGCACATTTGTATAAATGGTTTCTGGGTCAGGTTACTCAGACCCTCCATTTCGAGGCACCATTTACAAACTTAGATTTTTTTTTTCCTGATGACTGTCAATGCTTCCAGGGAGATCATGTTGAACATTTTCTATTTTGTAATTTGATTACCTACACCTTATCACACAGTTTCCCATTTAGAAGAATTTTTAAATGCAGAATAGTTTTTACTGTTTTCTATACTATTTGATTCACCTTAATATCCACATTAACTTGAGAGTCATCTAAATTGGGAAAAACCTCTGCATAGTCAGTCACTCAAGCATTTTTTTTAAATTCTCAAATTAAGTGCTAGTAGAAATTTCTTTTCACTTCTGTTTTTTCTTTTTCATAGTAATACCGTCTTGTCACTTTTCCAGCCCTACTAACAGCATTCCTCATTTCCACTACTTGGCAACTCATCTCTCTCTGACCCCAGTTTCAAGAGGTGGAAAAGGAATGTAAGAGAGAGGAGACATGATACAGTTTCCAAGAAACGGCATCATTAGCAGGACAGTAATGTCCAATCCTGGGCTCTTTCAGCTGTACTAGAAAAGTGGAGATTAACTGCAATACTCTGGAAATGTATTTCCTTCTATTTACTGCTCCGCAAGAGCTTTTAAACTGAGAACATTCTGGATACTAGAAGTGTGAAGTTTCCCCCTACAGTACTGGAAGCCAGCTGACCTGACAATGGAGCTGCCTGTTTGTTTCCAACAGGTGCACTCCTGAGCACTCTAATGAGGATGGCATCACTCTTAAGAAAATGACACCCCGAGAGAAGTATCTCAACAGTAAGAGAGAAAATATGCTAAAAAAAAAATCTTCTAGCCCAACCCCTCGGACCCCAGTCAAGGAAAAAATAACTATTTATTCTTTCAATTCACATATTCAAACAAGAATACAGCAACTTCACTAAAATCAGTGATCTCAACTTCTAAATTAAAAAGATACAAACCTGAATTGATCTATTAAACAGTATTCACTATATGTTCTCAATTCAGCTTACCAAAGTCAAAAGATGGTTGGTCTGTCCTTTAGGAAGGAACATTATCGAGCATAATGAAAACTGCAAGTATTATTCAACGTAAAGAAACAGTTTTTAAGAATTTTGCTGGAGAGAAAAAGAAAATATTTGAGCAGAATAGAAGGCATCATAAGAATTCCTAGAGATGAAACAATTAAATCATAAAATAAATAACATTAACAGCCTGGTTTTTAGGGAACAGAGGTAATGCTGACATACCCATATCCAAAATTATATGTGACACAATGAATTACAGCATTTTCTAGAACTGAGCTAGGTTGTATTTGCTCTAAATATGTAAAGCCTCATTAAAATACCCAAGGACAACAGCTTAACAGTATGCTGAACTGGCATTAAAATAACATTTCAACTACAGACCTGGTACCCACCCCACAAGCTGTACAACCTATAAAATCCTGGGAGAGAAAAAAACCAAAGCAAACCTTTAGACGTCCTTCTACCAGCCCTGGACATGTGCAATACAGTTTTAGCTGTCCACAATGTAAGTACTGAAGGTTAATAGTTAAAGACCAATGGAATGTTAACACAGTCTAGTACTACACTTGAGTAGTAATGCATGGAAAGACACTGAAATTAAAACATTTTGTTCTGCATGTTCTGAAGCGATGTAACAGTGATGATTGGTTATATTAGATGACAAAGCAGGGCTTCTTAGGACTTTTAAAATGCAACTGTATCTAACATTCTTCCAAATAACATATTCTTCCAATTCTTGTACAAATACATGAAGCTAAAATACAGAATTTTTTTCACACTCCAGTTATCTTCTAATGGCAGCATTTGGTACGTTGATTTTTTTTTTTTTCCAAAAGTAATTTTCAAGATAAAATGCTGATTGCCTTGACTGACATGTCTAGAAAGCAAAGACTTACCTGTCTTGTTTTCTCTGACCTCAATAATAAAAACATTAATGTCAGGGTGGAATTTTGTCCCTGCTGGGGGTTCTGGAGTGGCAATTGCCTGAGGTCTGCCAGCCTCTTTGCCTTCCACAGTGGGCAGTCTTGCTGGCTGTGTAGGGGAGGGAGTACTTGAAATTGTGAAATACTCTCTGTCAATATCAGTTTCTGTCTCCTTCCCCAGAACATCCTCCAGGGGAGTGGGAGGAACGCGAGATGTTGACTCTCCGATGATTACCATGTCACGCGTTGTGTCTTCTCCAGGCTCCCTGTCAATGAGAGGTGGTTTCTCAGTGGGTACTGAGGATGGCTTGGATGCTGAGGTTGTGTGGAGTCTTTCTACTGAACTGAAGGCAGCAGTGATATCACTTGGCACTGTGGCTTTAACTGTTGAAAATTCTGGGAGTTCTGTCGCTGTGGGCTTTTCGAATAATCCTGAGCCTACATCAGTATAATCTAGGGATGTTTTCTCTCTTTTCTCAGGAGTGGTTTCCTCTATGAGCTGGGTAACATGGGTGCTGAAAGGTGATACAAATACCCCTGGACTAGCACTTTGTGTCTCATACTTCTCTTCAGGCTCTGGACTCAAAGACACTGCTGGCCCCATGCTTGGTGTGACCACTTCATCTGTTTTTGTTCTGTGCTCCGTGACAGCACCAGGTGGATAAGGCATACTGTGCTCAATTTTTCCAATTCGAGTTGTTTCGACAACTGGGACTCTCTCAGAAGCTGTCACCAACTTGTCTTCAGAGACTGTATATGGTGGCCCGTCACGTTCTTGTTTACCCACAGGTGTTGCTGCCTCCTCAGCCGTGGCAGCTGTAGAACTGAGAGTAGGAACTGGTTTCTCTGCGGTTGATTCTTTCCAAGGGAGTTCTTCCTGACCTGGTCCCCGTGTAATTTCTGTTGTTGTTCTTACAGTTTCAGGGGAAATCGTTGCTTCGAGGCGAGTCTGATTAATGACGTGTATGTCTTGAGAGGGTCCACCTAGAACTTCACCTTCTGGTGGAACAGAAGGTATCAATACTCCCAATTCTGTCTTGGGAATTACAGAAAGAGGAACAGTATGGGAGCTGTCTACATAAGCAGGAGGTTCTTGGGTGCTACTATAATTAACAAATGCCAATCCTTCCACGTCTGAAGTGCCTGCATATTGGGGGACAGTGGATACCGGCTTAGAGACATCCATATCTTCTCCTTCATCCAAAGCACTTCCTTCTGTGGTTGCATAAACAACTTGGCCTTCCACGCTTGTGATAGGTGGAACTCTTTCCTCAGTTGTAGACTCTCTCAAAGTCGGCCTTTCTGCAATACCAATTAATGTAGTTGGCTGAAATCCAACTGTGAATTTCCCATGGTCTGTTGTGTCTTCCTCAGTAAACTTTTCTAGTGGCTTTTGAGTACTATCTGGGATAAGAGTAAATTCATCTCCTTCATCTTCAGTGAAACTTGGGATTTCTTTATCCTTCCCACTCACTTCTGTAGTGGTGAGTAAGGCAGGGGGTAATTTTGGAGGGCCTGCATCTTCTGTGGACCCTAAAGGCTTCGCTGTTGTATTATCTTCATCCCAGGACCATTTTGATACAGTGACCACCTCCACAGTTAAAGTGCTGTGGCTCAAATGCACTGTTGTAATACCCTCATCATACTTTGTAGTATCTGGATAGCTGTCTGTTTCTAATTCAGCCGCTGTTGTCATAGAGTCTTCCTCCACATCTCTTGCCTCTGTTGGCACTACACTTAGTTTTGTTGTTGTCAGTGTTGGGGAATCGAAAGATTTGGTCATTTCCACTGAAGACTCTGTAAGATGAATTTCCTCTGAGGAAGCTGTAGAGAACTTCATTCCAGAGAAGCCTTCCTCCTCTATTTTTCCTATAAATGGATCTTTGGTGATCTTTTCCTGTATCTCATCATCAATATAAGTATCTGTTCTCATCTCTGGACTTAGTGTTTCTGTTCTCTCTCTTCCTTCTGCCATTTCTGTTTGTGGAGAGGGATAAATAACTGTGGGCATTCCCTCGACTAATCTTTTATCACCAGAATAAGGAAACAATTCTACTTCTGTATGATGCTGTGACGGGAAAGATGTGGTGGACATATATTGGCCAAAAAAATCTTCAGTTATTCTTCCATTAGTTTGTTTCTCTTCCCAGTTGTCTGTGGATGATCCATCACTGTCAGGCATAGTTACAGGTGAAAGAATTGTAGATGCTGAGACTGGCTCCCTGTCCTCGAGCAGAGTGGAGGCAGTGTCTTCTGAAGTCTTTGACACTGTAACGACTTCAGGTATTTGGCTAAAGACCAAGGTGCTCTGAGCAGATCTAACTGTAAATGTTCTGTCTTCACTGCCATCTTCTCCCAAGGTGAATCCATAGCGGCTTGTGGTCAGAGATTCAGAAATAGTGCTTACTGTTTTCTTTTCAGTTTTGGATTCCAGGGTCATTGTCATAGACACAAATGGTGTTTCTGTTACGGACAATTCCTTGGAAGGAATGTGCTTTGAGATTTCCATAGATGTTACCAAGGGACCCACTTCTATTTGTTCAATCTGTGTAACCGATTCTTGGGTTTGTAGGTCTTCCCTGACACCATCCCATGAATCAGTAGCATGATGGGAGATGACAGTTGTACTTTGAGGTACTTCTTTCTGAATTTCAGGTATGTCTGGCCTTCCAAGTGGTTCTAAAGCAGGTGAGTAGTAGTCCATCTCCCAAGGCTTCATGGTACTCCCAGCAGGTGTGGATGAGTCAGTGGCTAATCTGTGTGTGATAGCTTGACCCTGAACTGTGGTTTTCTGCTCAAAATTGACTATATTTCCCACAGGAGGGGACTTTGTTGTAATGATAGGTAATTCGGTGATTAGAGGGATGATTGGTGTGGTTCTGTTGGGTACCATTTGTAGTTCTTCAGAAAGCCTGGATGATGCAGTTTCTGCAAGGATATTCAGTTCGATGGTTGTAGCCTCTGATATATTCTGTTTAGCTAGAAAAATAATTTCAAAGAGTTGATTAGACAAGTCACTAATAAAAAGTTGTACGTCCAGTATTGTGAAGTGCTGCTGTGTATTTTGGGGTTACCCAGAAGTGTTTTGTGATGAAGGTATCTAGAAACTGTAATTATATTAACTCAAGGGCAGACAATCGAACATTTCATAGTCACAAACTCATCACTTGTTTTACATTGTAAGGTTTATCACTGCTTTCACCCATAAGGATGAATGACTGCTTTCGCTTAAGGAAAATGAATATTTTGTAGTTTTAAGACAAGGAGAAGTCCAAAACCATATAAACTCAGAGTTTGGAAACAATAGACAGCTTACGTATCAGAAACGACAGCAGCAACTTAGGGCCTAGTAGAAAAACGTGGTAATACTATTCTGAAGGCTTCTTCTGTCCCCTGCCTCTAGCTTTCTCCCTCCTTCTCAAGCTGTGCTGTGTCTCAGGGGAGAGGGAGTGCCTCAGATTGCAAAACAACAAAAAAGCCACATCAAATGTACCTGAGTTACATATGAACTATTACATTGTCCATAATGCGGAGGGTTTCATAAAAACAGGATATTAAACTTTTTAATACCACCCTTCACTTGAGTCCAGGTGTTGGGACATTTGTCTTCACCTTCATTTCAACTCTGTAGTGTAGCCTTGGGTTTCTAATAAACAGTAAGACATTTCTGGCAGAGGCTGCTTGGCATTTGTGATAGTTCTACGTTTAGCTCTGCTCTACACACTATGTTTGTAACTCTTATAAGGGTCTTGGTTCCAGGCTTACTTTAGCATGAAACGCAAAAGTAAAACATGAGTAAAGTACCCACATGATATATTTTAGGTCTGTAATTACAAATCACTGGAAACAACTCTGAGCATCAGAAAGAATGGGCTCAGGCAATAAAAAGGAACATGTCATCATAAAATGCTACATTATAATGCCTCCAGATTTACAGAGAATGGCCTCTCCTTTTAAAAGAAATTTAAATTGAGTATAAAAGTGACAATGTTATAGACAAGATTCCCTTTCAACATAGGGAAAATGCAGCAACCTAGCATGCAAAGATTTTGTTTCTTACGAAAAAATCGGATTTTCAAAAACCAACAACTAGTCACCACTAAACTCAGAAGGAACTGTTCTAAGGAAACCTGTAGTCATTCTCTCGCCACATCCAGTATGACTTAAAACTAGCTGTACGGGGAATGCCTGTTCTCCCTGATGAGAGTTGTCACATCTGTAGTATCTGTAATATCTCTGTCTAACTCTCAATAATCCCAAAACAGGAGTCCTTGGAAAACTAAACTGGCTATCTTTGAACTCCATCTATTCTGTCAAAACTTAATGATATTAGGGCAGTGCAACTGCTGTGTATGATACAAGAATCATAAATATATGTCGTTACGTATCTGTCCAAACCCACAGAATGTACAGCACAAAGGATGAACCTTTATGTACTATGAATTTTGATCATGGTATGTCCATGTGTGCTCATCAGTTGTAACAAATGTACCGCTTTGGTGGGCAATGCTGATAATGCGGGAGGCTGTGCATGAGAGGGGGCAGGGGTACACAGGAAATCTAACTGCTCTAAAACCTATAACTGCTCTAAAAACTAAAGCCTATCAAAATACTTTGAGGATAAAATGATGCGATTTTGTTGTAAATCAGACTTGAGTTGTAACAGGTTCTTTATTTTTGTCTGGGATGAGCTGTTATTAGCTGTGGTCATTCCCAGACCATTCTGAAGCCCAGATTCACTAATTTTAGAATGAAAACTTGGTGGCCATTTACATTATGGTAACATTTAAATATTCTCCAAAGTCTGTCACTATTTACCTATTACTATTTTATGCTGGAACAAAACTAAACAAAGAATAATTGGATTTTTCAAAAACATTAAATAATTTTTTTTCTCCTCATAAGGAAATCCTTTTCTATATTCACTTCCTGGAAGAAGATTTGGTCTATTTTGACTGACATGAACTTAAGGAGCCAAAGCGTGGTTGATGATCTCTCTTTTAATTCAATTCTCTATCCTCTGAAATTCCATAACTATTACCTCATTTCATGGCCAAATATCATGTTCGTCTTCTAACAGCTTTCTTTGGGGAAATAGTAAAATGTACATACAGAGAAAGTTCCCATGGAAACATAACATAGTCACTTACACACTGCATATTAGAGAAAAAATAATCATATTATTGTTAAGAACAGCCAAATAGCTAATTTTGCTTTTTTCCTCTGAGTATTTCTGTGGCTGACGAAATTAACTTAAAAGGAGATGATATGGCATTAGGGCCAAACAGAAGTCCTGTGGATCAGGTTGTCCCATGTTCCAACCCAAGTTCTGGGCTAGCAACTTCTTACAATGCTATGAAAATACTTTTATAGTGTTATAAAAATAAAGGATTCAGATTTTAAAAACTAAATTGTACATCAATGCCGATTATTACTGTACCACTGGTGTTGCCTTCGTCTAGTCCTGGAGCATAGTAAAGTGACAGCACTATGTCTAAGAGACTCTCCCTTACAAAGCCAGGATGTATGTGACTTTGTTTTCAAAAACAAGGGTTTTCGATAATTTCAGAGTTCTGTTTAAAAGTCTGCTTATAATTAAGTTAATTAATTCTACTATTTGGAATGGAAAACCTCAGACTTCCTTTGGGGCTGGGGGGCTTTTTCGTCAACTTAACAGCTGATTTCCATCATAACTCAGAATATGTGATCATTGTTTCAACCATTCCAAAAAGAGGAAATAATTTTAAAAACCACAAATATCTCCAAAGAGATATCTTAAGAATAAATGTTACTATATTAATGGTGGCTATTACAAAGGTGAAAATGCAACTCCAAGTTATTCCCGAAGTGTCCTTCCAGAAGAATTCACATGGAGAAATTTCTGAATTGGAAATCTACCAGTGTCCCTTTAGCTTCATTATTAAGGAAGCCAACAGAAATCAGCATATCTCTTTTCCCACAAAAGCCCCATTCCAACCTTTGCAGCTGTCTGCCACACAGATGTTTTGCATCACTGTACTTATGGTATTTTATGTCCTATGGACTCTCTTCTCTGTGCTTCTGTTATAAGACACGAGGCAGATTTTCCCAATAAGATATAAAGATCCTATTTAGCAGCATGATAGTAGATTTAATGCACACCCATACTGCCTACATTATATGAAAGTGACTAATTTCAAATTAGTTCTTCTACATTAAAATGTTTTCCACATAAATAACTGTAAACATGAGAATTCACAAATAGAGTAGATATTCAATAAGTTGATTTGGACTTCATCGGTAAATAGAATAAAGGCTGGAACAATGGCATTAGAATTCAAACTCTTTTTAAAAAGTTTTACGAGTGATTGAATGCTAACAGATTGAAATTCAAAAAACAGAAAACATATTTAAAATGCCATTTAGGGAAGTATTAGTTTTGGTGCCTACAGTCAGATTATAGTTGAGGGGACAAAAAGGATCATAAACACACCATAGGTTAGAAGGGCAGGCCGACTTTAAAAGTGAACAAATATGTAAGAAGTGTAGCACATGAAGTGGTGGGAACTTATTGAGCCTTCTCTAAGCCACAATGCTAGTTCCTAGCTTAATCAAACAGAGGGATAGAAAAAAATGAGGGTTCAAAGCTAGATCCCATAGATGACCAGACACTTAGAAATTAAAATTTCAAAGCAAGAAAATTAGGTCAGTTGAGGAAGATGCTGAGAGACAACTGAACAACTGTGTTCAATAATAGAAATGGCTGTTATTTAGAGTTTGGTCTCCAACTTAAAAAGGAAAAATGGGCTTAAAGTCCAATGCAATGAATTTAGATAATTAGAAAAACTATCTGACCAAATGGTAAAAGGATATGAGAATGGGTTTTCTAGGAAACATGTTCTATCTCCCTGTCTTGGAGATCATTAACAACGTAACGTGAGAGATTATCATGAGTCTTGAGTGGCTTTGACTGGCTTAAATTTGGGGATGTATGGGTGATTTTTCAAAGTCCTAAGTCTCTAACTATCACAGAACTTGCTTAACTCTGAGGTCAAAGAAAAATCAAAAGTGCACAATTTAGTTTAATCATCACAGGAAAATACACAGGAAAATTTCATTTCACAAATGTACTAATTTCCTTGTTTTTCAAATCTACTTGACATGAATAGATTCTAATTATGCTTGTCATCAGCCATTGTTAATATTCTATTCAGTGACGGTAGAAGGAAAAGAGAATTAGAGCAAAGTGAGGTTTGGTATTGTTCATTCACTAAGAAGTGGCTTTAAAAAGCCCTTCTACATTTGGTAAAAAGCAAGCAAGAGAAATATGATTAAATTTCTAAATTCCTCTACTTAACCAACCAGCGGTACATCTCTGAAATCGCTTTCGGAACTCTTGCTGAGGTCACAACTCACACACTTCACCCTAAGTATTTAGCCACCGCTCAACTGTGTGGGAAAAGTGAGTAGCAGTCAAGTCATTTTGAGAATATTTTTAAAATTCTTTAAAATATATACATTAAAAGAATCCTTGAAAAATGAATTAAGAAACTTGGGGAAGCTGTTGGCACTGTGTGTGATTTAAGAAAGATTTTTATGTTATGACTAAGCCTTCTAAATCTTTTAGATGCTGAATGCATTTTAAATATAATAGGCTTTAGGGAAGAAATAAACAAGACTCTAACCCTTAGATTAGATTTGGATTAGTTTAGATTACACTTTGGTTTGGAAAAAACTCAAAATTTGAACCATGATATTTGGAAGTTATATATTTCCAAGTTCTATCGATTCAGATGAATTAGAAAAAACTGGACCTAAACTTTCAAGCTTTTCTCAGATTTTATATAGATTTTTAGTAGGTGGTTACTGTATTTGAAACTAAGTATCTTGTCATTTCATGCGTTCATGTGAATTCCTCATTTAAATAAATAATTTAAAACACATCAGGATGAATTCTTTGTGTCTACAGACAGCCTTTGGTTTAAGTTTTACCCTCAGGGAGAAAAAAAAAAGTGTTGTTTAAAAGTTCTCTCTTGCCAGTTTTATCAAGCACAAGAAAATCCAACTGAGCAAGGTAGTCCAGTTGGATCATTCCACTCCTTCCCTAATTAAACCTCCCTAACCCTGCCCCCCAACACCAATCTGATTTCAGTTCTTAATCATAGTCACTTAATGAAAAACTGATTTTAGAGCTTCAACTACTTGAAAGTCACTGTTAAAAGAATGTCTATCTTTCTACTTTTAGAGATAGGCTTTCCTCTTTATTGTTGTTTCTTTTCCTGAAAATAAGTGAGGAAGAACTTTTCTGCTGCTTCAGGGCCTAGGAACAAAAGTCAGTATTTTCAAGTGGCTTTTTATGGCCAGCCTGTATTGCCCTGACACTCAACACATGGCTCTCACACTCGGAAAGCTGAGTCTGTGGGAGGAGATGTGGGCAGAGGCAGCTCAGCGGGGAGGCCGCGGCGTGTGAGATCACGCCTCTCCACAGCGCTAATGGCTCTTCTACTCGGACACCCTAGCGGTGACTGTTTGGTTGATAAAGAACGCCTGTGCACTTCAGTTTAGAAACCAATTCCATAATATTTTCTATTCATTTCAGTTATGTATTACTAAAATAAGATACATTGGAAACTTAGTAAAACCCTTTACTCTATTTCAATATAACATGGCTCTACTTTGAACATACTCACCCCAAAGGCTAGGAAATCTTTGTTTAGCTGTCACAACAATACAGACCCTTCAGTAAAAATCACAGTGAGACTCTGGATTACTCGCTTGTTTGATCAAGCATCCTACGAGCATGATACTCTATCATGTGACTACTACTGCTAAAATAATTTAAGGACATCTGAAAAATTTAAGCAATTATATCATGAATGTGGAGAGATGTCACTTAAGATCAATTTTAAATAGCACACCTAACTGAGGATAGCCTACGTTACACCTTTCAAAGAACATAGACTGTACTTCGATATGGTACTAGAGAATTAGTGATTAGAAGGCACATATTTCCATTACTTGAATTAAAATAAGATGAAAGGAGATACTTATTTATAGCATGGTTTCCTGTTAGGTATTAATTGAATGTTATGATTATCCATATCTGTTCCAAGTACTCACCTGCAATTACTGAAATTTGAATTCTCCGCCATTTCAAAGAAAGACATACCAAACAAAGACAAAATGAGCAGAATTCAAGGATTCAACTCAGCCACAGCTGGCCTCAACATTACAGCACCAACAATCTAATTACATTAAGGACTGCAAATAATGTTAAACAAAACAAAACAAAAACAAAGAATCAGAACTATGTTCTGTGGTTCTAGGTGCAATGGAGCATAGTTAAGACCTTAACTTGACATTTCCTCATCACCTCTAAAAAACATCTGTCAAACTTCCTGTTGTTTTAACCATATCGCTGCTGTTCCGTTTACTAGCTTTTGAAAGTCACTGAACTGTTTCCGTTCTGTGCATACACTGCAAGACATGGAATCCATTCCCACCACTAGGTGAACACCAAGGCATGTCTTCGAAGTATTTTTTTTTTAAATCTGTAATTTTTAAAAAGGTCTCAAACACTTACGTTTAAAGCAGTAGGCATCAAATCTGCTATCAGGGGGGAGGGAAGCCTGTCTGGTTCTCAAAACGATACAGGGTTCTCACCCCAAGTAAACCACCTCCACACTGCGCCCTGGCCACAGTCACAGGGTGGCGAACGCTGGTGTCCGACAGCCACCCGTAATCGCACTGGTCAAAGCCATTCCTCCAAGCTGCGTGGAGCTCCCCCACTGTCGCCAGCCGGGCGTCCTGGTTTTCACACTCTTCTTCAGCTTCTTCAAAGGTAAATTTATCGGGAGCAGTGATATGGAACACATCACCTGAAATAAGGAGGGAAAACAACACGACAACAAACGTTAAGTTTTACTATTCATTCCTCTCCACTTTATGGGTGGGTGGGTGGAGGGAGTGCCTAGAAGGACATAATACTTTTTTCATGGCAAGGTAGCAGCTTCTGGTTCTTTTTTTCTTTCTTTCTTTTTAAGATTTTATTTATTTATTTGACAGAGAGAGACACAGCGAGAGAGGGAACACTAGCAGGGGGAGTGGGAGAGGGAGAAGCAGGCTTCCCGCGGAGCAGGGAGCCCGATGCTGGGCTCGATCCCAGGACTCCAGGACCATGACCGGAGCTGAAGGCAGACACCTAACGACTGAGCCACCCAGGCGCCCAGCTTCTGGTTCTTTAAAGCAGTAAACAGCATGGCGACTCAATTTTGCCACTATTAGTGTGACACATACCAGAAAAGTTCATATATATTAACTTTAATATCAAATGACTGCTTCTATGGCCCATGGGTAAACAGAAGCAACCATTTGATAATAAAGTTACAATCAATTCTTTAAAATGAACACACCTTGTCCATTGAGTCTTTCGATTATCATCTGGGAAACGAGTTTTCTTTTCCGTGAAAGAGCAGGCTGGAAAGGGAAACTATACTAAAATGTCACCCGGGTTATTTCACGTCGTTTCACCTGAAATCCAACAGTAGCTCTCGAACCCTCCTTCTCACCTATCACTACCGTCAAAATGGATGAACTCCCATCAAATTAAACAACAAAACAAGAAAAACTCCAGGGTTTGAAGATGCAAAAGGACAGAAGCAAGATGGGTTCCATGGTTGTAACGTCATCCGGGGTTGAGAGTGCATGGAGGCCCCCTAATGCTCGCTCCCACTCCAACTGGCCCAAGAGACCAAGGTCCCCCTGGAGGAAGAGGCACGTTTTTGTTTTCTCCTCCCTCTGCCCAGGGTGCATACCTCTCGCAATATGTCTGCCCAAAGGGGGCGCCCTTTTCCAGGTCTCACAAAGACATCATACGCTCTAGCCGGGGCTCTAGCTATGTTTGAGAGACTCTTCTATTTGCTTATTGATTAACAAAGGAAGGCTGAACGTTTACTTTGTTCATCGCCAGGCCCAATTAGCAGAGAATCTGTTCACAATAACTTAACATGTCACAATAAAATATTCTGGAAATGCTAGAATAAATGCTTTGTTAAATCGGTACGTGGGGAGCTAACGAAACAAGGGGCGTAAATAAATTCAATGCAAATTAAATGATGCTTCTCACATTAGAGCACAAGTGGCTCGAAGACAGAGGCAGGGTGAGAGAATACCTAAGCAAATACAGCAGGCAGGAGGGAGAGAAAATGAGGCAGGGGGAAGCGAAAATATTGATAGCCCATTACTGCAGCCGCGCATCCCAGCTGCATCTCACTGAGGCCGTCTCTGACTGTATGATTTATTAGACAAGGGGACTCCAGAGCTCTCACGATTCGGCTCTTCACCTGACTAAAGCCAGATGTAACAAGCGATTGTTTACAATGAATAGAGCCATTACTCTCTCTGAGTGTGCAATAGCTTCATAAAACAAGAAAAATTAATCGTGAGAAAAATGGCCAAATCACACACGTCAGCTTTGGTCACTATGAATCTAAAATAGGCCAAATCCCTATAAGAGCTATTTGAAGAGAGAGAAAAATGACTTTTACCTAACTGAAAAAAAGTAAGGGGGGGGGGGCGGTGGGAATCGCTTTTTGTCCTTAACTGTGTAGGTTGGCAAGGACAGTAACCTCAAATCCAAAATACACTGTAAGAACGTAAGTTCCAGCCGCATTCCTGCACCATCTCCCTCCCTAAGAAATTTTAAAAGCATAAGGGTCACAGTACCACTCACGGAGTAGATCTTCAATAATCCTTGCTAAGTGAATGGCATTTCAAGTTCTTGTTAAGAAACAAGGTGCTCTTTTTCTTCCGTCCTCCCCAAGCAGCACATTCAAAAAAGCTGACTGCAGCCGAGCTGTGGGGAGCTGCGGTCCAGAAGAGCTGATTCATCTCACCTATGGATTTGGCTTAAAGCAACCTGGGGCAAGGCAGACAGAGAGACTGTCTGTGTGCTCCTGAGCAGCCTCATTCACTTCAAAGGAATGCAAGAGTGAGAGAGGGCAGCACGCCAAACTGTTTCCCTCCAAGGTAGAACACTTGCATTTGTTATTACAGCTGGAATATCCTTCTGTTGCCTTAGTTCCCTGTGATGTACTGCAATTTTGAGGCAAAATGACTGCTCCTTTATAGTAATAAGAGTGATCAGCCAATCAAAGCAGGCAGAGAAATAGAATTGAGAGAGTAGAAGTCTGCTATTCCAAACAGCAATGCCAGTCTGTATATGGGGGGAAAAACTTCTCCAAATGTGGCCAGACCAAAGGGCCAGTGAAGAAGAATGACAGCAGGATTTCATGGGTAACTGGTTTCCCCTCTTTTAAACAGCAAACATATTTGGGGTGTTAGAGGAAAGAAAGGTTTCAGAAGATGCTGGTAGGTTAAAAAGAGAATTCCCTTATTATTATTAAGTCAATAAAGATCTACTTATAGAATTTTTATATAGAAACTCTTGTTAAGTCTGACTATATTGCAGTCAATTATTTAATTCATTTGTTTGGAAGATATAATTTCCATCCATCTATCCAATACCCATAAAATAATCATTTTACTTATTTGATTAAATTCTATTATCCCCAAGGCCACCTATTTTCCTTTATATGTAGGAACTTTTCAAACACTGAAAATAAAATTAAAAAAAAAAAACATTGAAAAAGATAGCACCATTGGGCTTCATTCTACTCAGATTTAAAAAAAAAAAGATTTAATTGGCATTGAGTCAAACATCCAAACTTTGCCCATCCTATGTATCAACCTCAAAATATTAAGGCCAGGACATCTTATACTTTTCTAAAATATGCCAGAATATCCTAGCATCTGTTTTATACTGAAACCCAAACCAGAAAATAGAAAAGGTAAGTCAATAGGTAATGCACAGCAGTAATTGAACTAATTTGTATTACTAAGTGTCTTGGATTCCTAAGACATCTATGACCTCCTGTTTTGTTTTTATTCATTAGATGCCTGGTTTTAATTAGATAATCCTTTGACATTATATATCTTTTATCTAACATAATACAAACATAGGTGACCTATTGTTTAAATCAGAATTAACCTATTAAAAGCTTATTGTTGAAGATGTGGATCAGAAAGACTGTTAATTTATGGTCCAAGTTCGAAGAACATAATTCCCAAAAATGTCTTCTACAGAAAACTGGTGATCCTTTAGATGCAAGTAGGTATTCTATAGAAAAGAGGTTCCACGGACAACTGCATTTGGAAAACAAATGCAAGTGATCTGACAGGTTTCTGCAAGACTTCTCAGAGCATTTAATATTATAGCTTATTTATTGAGAGTTCCCACAGGAAGTTAAAATTTGTAAGCCATCTGACCAGAGAAGCCTCCTTTACTCATAGAATACTAATTAATAGTCCATGGACCTGTTTCGTGGAATCATTTTCCAAACTCAATGAATCCATAGCAAGTATAATTTGCTATTAAGTTTCTGGTTGCCTACGTGTCAACCTACTTAAGATAGAAGCAAAGTGGACCAGGTAAGCAAACAGCATTAAGCAGGAGCCAAAAAGCTAGAGTACAAAGCAAAGGGTATATGAAGTCCATTGCCTCCTAGGGTTGCATCAAAGCCTGCCAGTGAGCACAGGGGACGGGGAAGAGGCAGGGACCTCGATGAAGCATCTAAGATGGTATTTAATGAACATGGAGGTTCATTTCTTAAAAGAAGATCTTTTTGAGAAAAGTAAGCCAAGGAATAGCAGATAAAAGCAGGCTTTCTCCTCAATAATAAGTGGTAGGCACAAAGCTTTCCCACAGAAAAAAAGCATATCGATACCACAGGAAAAAAAATGCAGATTTTAAGCTAAACACTGACCACTTTTACAATGATAAAGCAGTCAAGATGTTAAGATTTTCAATGTTTCCAGTGATCTACTCTCAGTTTTTAAATCCATAATCAGGAATTATTTACAGGTCAGATTATATGTTCTAAACTATAACACAGCAGAATGAAATGAGACAGATACTAAGTCTGGGCCAGTAACAATAATGTAACTCCAGCCTTGGTCCAAAAATGAATGATCATAACAGGATGCATCAAGACATAAAGTCTGAAGTTCAGAGTCAAGGGCACATCAGGCACCAAAGAATCAAGAGAAAGAGAAAGCAAACCTGGGAAATCAAGCAAAGCAACTCAGTGCATTAGCTTAGTTTCTTTCTCTACAACACAACTTAATTGGTCAGGTTGTGTAAGTTCCTGCCCCAAAGGTATCTTAAAGGCACCTTTTTGCCTCTGATGTAGGTAATAAAAGTTCCTTCTGAATCATAGTACTGCGTTAGAGAGGGAGAGAAAGCAAAACCTTTTGTGAGATAAAATGCCCATTTTATTAGCACAGGACAAGGCTGTGTTCTCTTTCTACCACTGAATACTTGTAACTGAGCCATTTAATGTACTTTAGATTTACTGGATAGTTGCCTTCCTGGATGGTAGACATTACTTTTACAAGTTGACAATGAGTCTGCTCTCTAAGTTCCAGAAGAAGCCTCTTCAAGGTAGCTACATCTATAAGACACTTATCATCAAATTGGTAACTAGAGTAAAGATTTGGAACATGTTTGTAAATGTTATCTACCTATGAGAGAATACTTAATTTTTCTCTAAGGAGAACAAATAAAATGTCAGGAAAGAAATATACAAAATGTTTTACATATAATTACTTAACATAAAAGGTCAAGTTAAGTTAGCATAAGTAAGAATTCATTGAGGTGTATACATATATGCTCACATTAGTACACACATGAGATATAATAATGCTGAACAGAGGATTGCAGATATAGGATAATTTGCATACTTATCTGAAAAACATATATGTGGTATCTTAATGCATATTTTTCCAAAATCTCAAATTAAATGTTATCGGTTTGAATTATTCCTGTTATTTCAACTTTCTAGGGATATCCTAGAAGAAACTGGAAGACACCGCTGGTGAGACTTTAATATCTGGTGACATTCCACAAATTAAATTTACTTTAATCATGGGAATTAACATCATCAGAAATATTAAGGAAAAAAAATACTTTTGTTTGACAACTAACTGCTACAAGACTCCCTGGAAATTGGACCATGCGTGTTCTTTTTTCCACACTTCTGATTGCTAAATGGGAAAGTGGCTTCTTGACAGACTAAAAAATGACACATACTGAAATGGCAAACAATGATGAAAACAAATCAAACATTAAAAATGACCTGCACTGTTCAAAAGCTAGAATTTATACCCAGGAGTAACTCAGAACAACTATTAAAGAGTCCGGTTCTAGAGCAAAGCGAGGATAAGATCTTTCTTTCCTGCAGACAATTCCCTGTGAATACCAAGGAGAAAAGGGGAATTGGCAGGGGCAGGACATACATAATTACTCCATTCTCTCCTGGATTCAGTGGACAGGTAGCCAAAGCCAAAATCCCACCACAGTTTTCTGGGCTGGGTATATTTGCTGGGTAGTGTGATAAATGTTTATTGTTTGTTTCTGCTTATTTGTGCTCATAACCCTTCTATCATGAACTGTCCAGTCTGAAAATAAGTTCTTATAAACTAATCATGATTCCCTTTATCCATTTGAAAAAAGAACTCTGATTTTTTTTTTCACTTTAAGGAAGTTCAGGATTTAAAAATGTTACCACATTGCCTTGCTATTTAAGTTATAATAAGTAATAAATATATGTAAAAGTAGCCACAGTGTGTAAGCAGGAAGTAGTCATGTGACATGAGCTTCTAAATGCCGATATAATAAAACCATTTATGGCAAATATCCTGATGATAAAAGCAATTCAGCATCATTATTATTAGCTTTGAAGTTTTGGACTTTTAAGTTTCAAAGGATGTTTATTTTTTCTTTTCTTTCTCTCCCTTTCTCTCTCTCTCTCTTGCCCTCTCTCACTCTTGCTCTTTTTTGTGTCTACGTACACACAATCAAAGCATTGAAGACTAATGCTCATTATACTCTGGATCACAGTATCCATCAGCTGTACATGTTTGATTAACAGCTAACATACACTGCTATATAATGTTTTGAGGGCCAACATTTGAAGATAATTCAAAAGCATGTCAGTTCCCCTAGGATTTGGTCCTTCAACCTGCACAGAGACCACCCTTCTGTCCACAGTGACAAGAAAACCTCAGGGGCTGCCAACCTATCTTCATTCCATCTCGAGTGCAAGCCTGGCATTATTCCCAATTTAGGGGTAATGAGAGTGGAAGGACAGATCAGCACCTTTCAGATTTTTCACTTGTCTTAGGCTGAAGGAGAAGCATGATGTGGCTTAGAGCACAGACAGAATTTTGAATTTTTAACTTCCAATTAATTACTAAAGAATTGTCATCAGTTGGCTCTTAGAGTCAGTTAAAATGCTCTAAGTCAGATAAGGAAAGGAACCCATGTATTTGTCAATGTGTTATTATACAAGATCTCATGTATGTCGATTTGAAGAGCTTAAAGAGATAGGAAACCCCACTAAAATTTAAAATTTAAACGTATTTTTATGGTTTTTCAGGATGTCATATCTCCTTCTTTCCCACTGACAAAGCAGTAAGATTTTAATTAGAGTGAGAAAGAAATTCTAAAATATTTCTGGGTGTCTGAGTCTTCAAAATATCTAAGAGATTGAACATGTTATTTGATTTGACAGGCACGGTATGGCTATGGGTCAACACAGGACAATCAGCCTAGTTTGGCTTTTTTTTTTTTTTCTTTTTACTTTTCACAGCTGAAAGGTAAATGGCCACTGTATTTCCTAAGAAGCTCTTTCAGTTCAGAACTCCAAAAGACCTTGACATCAAAATCTTAGAGCAAATGTCACATGCTTCAAGAGATGTATATCATGACAAGTCTACTATTATGGTAAGATTATAAATGCAAGGGTATATATAGAGAAAATCCTAAGGATGCCATTAAAGAGCTATTAGAACTAATGAACAAGTTTGGAAGAGTTGCAGGATACAAGATACAAGACCAATATATAAAAATCAATTGCATTTCCATATACTTCCCACAAACAATCAGAAAAAGAAATAAAGAAAACTCCATTTGCATCAAAAAAGAACAAAATATTTAGGATGAAATTTGACAAAAGTACTGTAAAACTTATACTCTAAAAGCTATAAAACACTGATGAAAGAAATTAAAGAAGGTCTTAAGAATTGGAAAAATGTCCCATATTCATGGATCTGAAGATTTAATATGGTTAAGATGGCAATATGCCACAAATTGATCTAAAGATTCAATGCAACCCCTATCAGAATCCCAGCTGGCCTCTGTAGAAATCGACAAGTTGATCTTAAAATTCATATGAGAACCCAAGGGCCCAGAATAACTAAAATAATTTTGAAAAAGAACACAGTTAGAGGTCTCATACATTCCAATTTCAAAATTTACTACAAAGCAACAGTATTTAAGACAATGTGGGACTAACATAAGTAGAGACATATAGATCAATGGAATAGAATGGGAAGTCCAGAAACAAACCCATATATCTATGAACAGTTGATTTTCAAAAAGATGCCAAGGCCATTAAATGGGAGAAAGAATAGTCTTTTCAGTAAGTGGTGCAGGGACAACTGGATGTCTATACATACAAAAGAATGAATCTGGACTCTTAACTCATACCACATACAAAAATTAACTCAAAATCAATCAAAAGAAAAGTAAAACTTAAAACTTATAAAACTTGTAGAAGAAAACACAGAAGCAAGTCTTCATGACTGGGGATTTGGCAGTGTTTTCTTAGATATGACACCACAAGCACAAACAACCAAAAAACAAAGAGATAAATTGGACTTCATTAAAATTCAAAAATTTTGTGTGTCAAAGGACCCTATTGAGAAAGTAAAAAAGACAACTCATGGAATTGGAAAAAAAAAATGTGCACATCTTCCAAAAAGACACTTTAATCTAGAGTATATAAAGAGCTCCTGCAACTAAATAACAAAAAGACACCCCGGTTAAAAATGGGTAAAGGTAAAAAAACAAAACAAAACAAAAATGGGTAAAGGTTCTGAATAGACATTTCTTTTTTTTTACTTTTAAGATTTTATTTATTGGGGCGCCTGGGTGGCTCAGTCGTTAAGTGTCTGCCTTCGGCTCAGGTCAGGATCCCAGAATCCTGGGATCGAGCCCTGCATCAGGCTCCCTGCTCCGTGAGGAGCCTGCTTCTCCCTCTGCCACTCCCCCTGCTTGTGTTCCCTCTCTCGCTGTGTCTCTCTCTGTCAAATAAATAAAATATTAAAAAAAAAGTTTTTATTTATTTATTTGACAGAGAGATAGAGAGAGAGCACAGGTAGGCAGAGCTGCAAGCAGAGGGAGAGGGAGAAGTAGGCTCTCCGCTGAGCAGGGAGCCCGATGTGGGGCTCGATCCCAGTACCCTGGGATCATGACCTGAGCCAAAGGCAGATGCTTAACAGACTGAGCCACCCAGGTGCCCCTAGACATTTCTTTTTTCTTTTAATTGAGGTTTAATTGACATAAATTATATTCATTTCATGTGTACAACATAATGATTCAATATTTGTATATATTGCAAAATGATCACCACAATAAGTCTTGTTAACATCCATCACTATACATAATTACTAATATTTTTTCTTGTGATGAGAACATTTAATATTTACTCTCTTAGCAACATTCATATATGCAATATAAATTATTAACTATGGTTTCCATGCTATATGTTACATCCCCATGACTTACTCATTTTATAACTCGACTGAATAGACATTTCTCCAAGAAAATATACAAATGGCCAATAAGCACATGAAAAGTTGCTTAACATCACTAGCCATAAGAGAAATACAAATTAAAACCACAATGAAATATTTTTGGCTGTAATCAAAATCTCGGATAAAAACAAGTGTTGGCAAGGATGTGAAAGAACCAGGACCCTAATATAGTGCTGGTGAGAATTTAAAATGGTGTGGCCACACTGGAAAACAGGCAAGCAGTTCTTCAAAAAGTTAAAAATGGAGTTACCATTTAACCCAGCAATTCTAATCATTACAACACAATGAGTAAACAAATCATTACTCAAATAAGAATGAAGATATTCTTATGCAAGAAATCAGAAATTTGGGGGAGTCTGGAGAGCACTTTATCTCTTCTTGGCTGGGAGGACTGTCTGTTCTCCTCTGGGGAATCTGCAGCCACAAAAGTTTACCGCCGGGAAATAGGAAAAAGGGCATATCCCATTATTTAACCTTTCCTTATGGCAAAAAGCAGGATTAAAAAAAGAAATTCTTGACAAGGTTCTCATGAGGATTAAGTTAAACAATAATACAACCAAATAATAAATAGTTTCCTTCCTTACCTTATCTGTGGAGCTACTTCATGGTCAATCTATGGAAATCATTATACTGAATGAGGATATCATTCTCCAGAGGGGCTGCCAGGGTGCCATGCCTGCTTGCTTTCCTCACTGACTCTTAGCTACACTCTTCAAAACTCCCAAGGTCAGTTTCAGGTCCCTAGCAAGACATGTTAATTTCCAAAGCTTATGTAAGAAGCCACAGCTACAGCTATGATCTATGGTTCTACGAGTTCTACAGAGAATAAATGAAAAGTTTTCAGCATCTTCTAGCACCAAACCAAAGTGAATGGAAGTGAGGAGTTTCTGTAATCCAGAATCAATATTTGAATCATTTGCTGACCCATAGTAAGTAGGAAGCTCTTCTAGCTGACACAGAACGTTTTAACGGAATAAGACCAGTATCACTAATTCTTAGATAACTCCCGCTGGTGAAGTATTTTGTAGATTATATGTTGTAAATCCCATTAAAATTAAAAGTCAATATGGGGAGGAGCAAGATGGCAGAGGAGTAGGAGACCTAAATTTCGTCTGGTCCCAGGAATTAAGCTAGATAAGGATCAAACCATTCTGAACAACTACGAACTCAACAGGAGATTGAAGAAAGGAATAGCAGCAACTCTCTGAAGAGACAAGCGACTACTTTCTGGAAGGTATGCAGAGAAGTGAATCGGAGGCGATATTCGGGAAGATAGACGGTGGGGGAGGGGGCCTCCGTCGGCCACTTCTGCCAAGTGACAGAGCAGCGAAGCACAAAATCAGAACTTTTATAAGTCGGCTCCACTGAGGGACATCGCTCCAGCGGCTAAGCGGGGCATGGAACCCTCGTGGGACAGTGTGGTCTCAGGACCGACGGGGTCACAGAGAGACTGGGGGTGCCTGAGTGCAGCAGAGCTCCCAGGTATTGGAGTGGGGAAGCCAGCTGCAGAGACAGAGACGAGGAGCGGGCTCTCAGCTCGGGGTTGCCATAAACCGTGATCTGGGGCACAGTCGGGCCACTGCTCCTCCAGCAGGGACCCAACAAGTGGCAGATCCAGGGAGACTCACCTTCCACTCCTGGGAGGAGCGGCACGGGAACTCACCACAGGGATCTGCTGGGTTTGGAGACTCCACACGGGGTCAGGTGCCAGAGATAGAAACGCTCGGTCACAGGCCAGGGGAGCATGGAGTGCGGCCGGAGACCGGGGAGACGGGAGTGATTGACTACTTTTCTCTGGGGCACACTGAGAAGTCAGGCCCCGAGTTCTCGGCTCCTCTGGAGCAGAGACTGGGAGGCCGCCATTTTCACTCTTGGCCTCCAAAGCTGTACGGAAAGCTTGCAGGGAAAAAAAGCTCCCGAGAGCAAACCCGAGCAGATTACTTAGCCAGACCCCAGCAAGGGCGGGGCAATTCCACCTCCGGCAAAGACATTTGGGAACCACAGCAACAGGCCCCTCCCCCACAAGATCAGCAAGAACAGCCAGCCAAGACCAAGTTTACCAATCAATGAGAACAGCTGAACGGCAGAACTCTAGCGCTAGGGGAATACTGCACATAGAATTCATGGCTTTTTTACCATGATTCTTTACTCTTTCAAAGTTAATTTTTTTAATCTTTTTTTTTAATTTTTCTTTTTCCCTTTTTCAACCAACATCTTATCAATCACTTTTTAAAAAATCTTTTTTATTTTTCATTTTTAGAGTCATATTCTATCCCTTCATTGTAGTTAACCTTATTTTTGATATATATATGTTGTTCTCTCTTTAAAATTTTGGGATACAGTTTCTTCTAACAGACCAAAAGATACCCTAAATCTCTAGTGTATGGCTTTGTTCCAGTCTCCTGCCTGATCACATTCTCTCCCTTTTTTTTTTAATTCCTCTTCTTTCTTTTCTCAACCAACTTCTTATCTGATCAATTCCTTTCAAAAAATCTTTTATAATTTTCATCTTTACAGTCATATTCCATCCCTTCATCTTATTTACCCTTATTTTTATACATATATAAGTTTTTCTTTCTTCAAAAATTTTGGGAGGCAGTTTCTTCTAACAGACCCAAATACACCCAAAATCTAGTGTGTGGCACTGATCTATGCACCAGCCTGATCATATTTGATCATATTCTTTTTTTTTTATCTTTTTCTTTTTTTTTTCTTTTTTCATTCTTTCCCTTTCTTTTCCCCCTCTTTCAGGTCTCTTCTGATTTGTTTAGTGTATATTTTTCTGGGGTCATTGTTACCCTGTTAGCATTTTGTTCTCTCATTCATCTGTTCTCCTCTGGACATAATGACAAGATGGAAAAAATCACCTCAAAAAAAAAGAACAAGAGGCAGTACCGACTGCCAGGGACCTAATCAATACAGATGTCGAAACTTGAGTTCAGAATGACTATTTTAAAGATACTAGCTGGGCTTGAAAAAAGCATGGAAGATTTTAGAGAAACCCTTTCTGGAGAAATAAAAGAACTAAAATCTAACCAAGTCGAAATCAAAAAGGCTATTAATGAGGGCAATCAAAAAAGGAGGCTCTAACTGCTAGGATAAATGAGGCAGAAGAGAGAATTAGTGCTACAGAAGATCAAATGATGGAAAATAAAGAAGCTGAGAAAAAGAGAGATAAACAACTGGATCATGAGGGCAGAATTCGAGAGATAAGTGATACCACAAGATGAAACAATATTAGAATAATTGGGATCTCAGAAGAAGAAGAAAGACAGAGAGGGGCAGAAAGTATATCAGAGCAAATTATAGCAAAGAACTTCCCTAATCTGGGGAAGGAAACAGGCATCAAAATCCAGGAGGCACAGAGAACCCCCCTCAAAATCAATAAAAATAGGTCAACACCCAACATCTAATAGTAAAACTTATGAGACTCAGAGACAAAGAGAAAATCCTGAAAGCAGCTCGGGACAAGAGATCTGTACCCTACAATGGTAGAAACATTAGACTGGCAACAGACCTATCCACAGAGACCTGGCAGGCCAGAAAGGACTGGCGTGATATATTCAGAGCACTAAATGAGAAAAATATGCAGCCAAGAATACTATATCCAGCTAGGCTGTCATTGAAAATAGAAGGAGAGATAAAAAGCTTCCAGGACAAACAAAAACTAAAGGAATTTGAAAACATGAAACTAGCCCTACAAGAAATATTGAAAGGGGTCGTCCTCTAAGCAAAGAGAGAGCCTAAAAGTAACACAGACCAGAAAGGAACACAGACAAGTATATAGTAACAGTCACCTCACAGGTAATACAATGGCACTAAATTCTTATCTTTCAATAGTTACCCGAATGTAAATGGGCTAACCCAATCAAAAGACAAAGGCTATCGGATTGGATAAAAAAGCAAGACCCATCAATATGCTGTCTGTAAGAGACTCATTTTAGACCCAAAGACACCACCAGATTGGAAGTGAGGGGGTGGAAAACCATTTACCATGCTAATGGACACCAAAAGAAAGCTGGGGTGGCAATCCTTATATCAGACAAATTAGATTTTAAATCAAAGACTATAATAAGAGATGAGGAAGGACACATATCATACTTAAAGGATCTATCCAACAAGAAGATCTAACAATTGTAAATATTTATGCCCTTAACATGGGAGCAGCCAATTATATAAGCCAATTAATAACAAAAGTAAAGAAACACATCGACAACAATACAAAAATAGTGGGGGACCTTAACACCCCCCCTCACTGAAATGGACAGATTATCTAAGCAAAAGATCACCAAGGAAATAAAGACTTTAAATGACACACTGGACCAAATGGACTTCACAGATATATTCAGAACATCCCATCCCAAAGCAACAGAATACACATTCTTCTTTAGGGCCCGTGGAACATTCTCCAGAATAGGTCACATCCTAGGTCACAAATCAGGTCTCAACTGGTACCAAAAGACTGGGAACATTCCCTACATATTTTCAGACAACAACGCTTTGAAACTAGAACTCAATCACAAGAGGAAAGTCAGAAAGAACTCAAATACATGGAGGCTAAAGAGCATCCTACTAAAGAATGAATGGGTCAACCAGGAAATCGAAGAAGAATTAACAAAATTCATGGAAACACATGAAAATGAAAACACAACTGTTCAAAATCTTTGGGATGCAGCAAAGGCACTCCTAAGAGAAAAGTATATAGCAATACAAGCCTTTCTCAAGAAACAAGAAAGGTCTCAAATACACAACCTAACCCTACACCTAAAGGAGCTGGGGAAAGAACAGCAAATAAAGCCTAAACCCAGCAGGAGAAGAGAAATAATATAGATCAGAGCAGAAATCAATGAAATAGAAACCAAAAGAACAGTAGAACAGATCAATGAAACTAGGAGCTGGTTCTTTGAAAGAATTAATAAGATTGATAAACCCCTGGCCAGACTTAACAAAAAGAAAAGAGAAAGGAGCCAAATAAATAAAATCATGAATGAAAGAGGAGAGATCACAACCAACACCCAAGAAATACAATTACAAGAACATATTATGAGCAACTATATGCCAGCAAATTAGATGATCTGGAAGAAATGGATGCATTCCTAGAGATGTATAAACTACCAAAACTGACCAGGAAAATAGAAAACCTGAACAGACCTATAACCACTAAGGAAATTGAAGCAGTCATCAAAAATCTCCCAACAAACAAAAGCCCAGGGCCAGATGGCTTCCCAGGGGAATTCTACCGAACATTTCAAGAAGAATTAATACCTATTCTTCTGAAACTGTTCCAAAAACTAGAAATGGAAGGAAAACTTCCAAACTCATTTTATGAGGCCACCATTACCTTGATCCCAAAACTAGACAAAGACCCCATCAAAAAGGAGAATTACAGACCAATATCCTTGATGAACATGGATGCAAAAATTCTCAACAAAATAGGATCTCACCCAGCCAATAGGATCCAACAGTACATTAAAAGGATTATTCACCACAACCAAGCAGGATTTATCCCTGGGCTGCAAGGTTGGTTCAACATCTGCAAATCAATCAGTGTGATACAATACCTTAATAAAAGAAAGAACAAGGACCATATGATCCTCTCAATAGATGCAGAAAAAGCATTTGACAAAGTACAGCATCCTTTCTTGATCAAAACTCTTCAGAGTATAGGGATAGAGGGTACATACCTCAATATCATAAAAGCCATCTATGAAAAACCCACAGCGAATATCATTCTCAATGGGGAAAAACTGAGAGCTTTCCCCCTAAGGTCAGGAACACGGCAGGGATGTCCACTATCACCACTGCTATTCAACATAGTATTAAAAGTCCTAGCCACAGCAATCAGACAACAAAAAGAAATAAAAGGCATCCAAATCAGCAAAGAAGAAGTCAAACTCTCATTCTTTGCAGATGATATGATACTTTATGTGGAAAACCCCAAAGACTCCACCCCAAAACTGCTAGAAATCATACAGGAATTCAGTTAAGTGGCAGGATATAAAATCAATGCACAGAAATCAGTGGCATTTCTATACACCAACAACAAGACAGAAGAAAGAGAAATTAAGGAGTCGATCCCATTTACAATTGCACCCAAAACCATCAGATACCTAGGAATAAATCTAACCAAAGAGGCAAAGGATCTGTACTCAGAAAACTATAAAATACTCATGAAAGAAATTGAGGAAGACACAAAGAAATGGAAAAATATTCCATGCTCATGGATTAGAAGAACAAATATTGTGAAGATGTCAATGCTACCTAGAGCAATCTACACATTTAATGCAATCCCTATCAAAATACCATCCACTTTTTTCAAAGAAATGGAACAAATAATCCTACAATTTGTATGGAACCAGAAAAGACCCCGAATAGCCAGGGGAATGTTGAAAAAGAAAAGCAAAGCTGGCAGCATCATAATTCCGAACTTCAAGCTCTATTACAAAGCTGTAATCATCAAGACAGTATGGTACTGGCACAAAAACAGACACAAAGATCAATGGAACAGAATAGAGAGCCCAGAAATGGACCCTCAACTCTATGGTCAACTCATCTTCGACAAAGCAGGAAAGAATGTCCAATGGAAAAGAGATAGTCTCTTCAACAAATGGTGTTGGGAAAATTGGACAGCCACATGCAGAAGAATGAAACTGGACCATTTCCTGACACCACACACAAAAATAAACTCCAAATGGTTGAGAGACCTCAATGTGAGACAGGAGTCCATCAAAATCCTAAAGGAGAACACAGGCAGCAACCTCTTCGACCTCAGCTGCAGCAACTTCTTCCTAGAAACATCACCAGAGGCAAGGGAAGCAAGGGCAAAAATGAACTATTGGGACTTCATCAAGATAAAACGCTTTTGCACAGCAAAGGAAACAGTCAACAAAACCAAAAGACAACCGACAGAATGGGAGAAGATATTTGCAAATGACACATCAGATAAAGGGCTATTATCCAAAATCTTTAAAGAATTTACCAAACTCAACACCCAAAGTACAAATGATCCAATCAGGAAATGGGCAGAAGACATCAACAGACATTTTTTCCAAAGAAGACATCCAAATGGCCAACATACACATGAAAAAGTGCTCAACATCACTCAGAATCAGGGAAATCCAAATCAAAATCTCAATGAGATACCACCTCACACCAGTCAGAATGGCTAAAATTAACAAGTCAGGAAATGACATATGTTGGCAGGGATGTGGAGAAAGGGGAACCCTCCTACACTGTTGGTGGGAATGCAAGCTGGTGCAGCCACTCTGGAAAACAGTATGGAGGTTCCTCAAAAATTGAAAATAGAGCTACCTACGACCCAGCAATTGCACTACTGGGTATGTACCCCAAAGATACAAATGTAGTGATCCAAAGGGGTACATGCACCCTGATGTTTATAGCAGCAATGTCCACAATAGCCAAACTATGGAAAGAGCCAAGATGTCCATCGAGAGATGAATGGATAAAGAAGACGTGGTATATATATAATGGAATATTATGCAGCCATCAAAAGGAATGAAACCTTGCCATTTGCAACGATGTGGATGGAACTGGAGGGTATTATGCTGAGCGAAATAAGTCAATCAGAGAAAGACATGTATCATATGATCTCACTGACAGGAGGAATTCTTAATCTCAGGAAACAAACTGAGGGTTGCTGGAGTGGTGGGGGGTGGGAGGGATGGGTGGCCAGGTGATAGACATTGGGGAGGGTATGTGCTATGGTGAGCGCTGTGAATTGTGTAAGACTGTTGAATCACAGACCTGTACCTCTGAAACTAATACATTATATGTTAAAAAAAAGAAGATAGTAGGAAGGGAAAAATGAAGGGGGGGAATTCGGAGGGGGAGACAAACCATGAGAAACTATGGACTCTGAGAAACAAACTGAGGGTTCTAGAGGGGAGGGGGGTGGGTTGGCCTGGTGATGGATATTAAAGAGGGCACGTACTGAATGGAGCACTGGTTGTTATACGCAAACAATGAATCATGGAACACTACATCAAAAACTAATGATGTAATGTATGGTGATTAACATAACATAATAAAATAAAAGAAAGAAAGAAACAAAATTAAAAGTCAATCTGAGAATCTATCGCAGGAAATCACACAATTTCCAGATTTGATATCTGATTTCTATCCAATCAAAGCCTCCAAAAAAGCCTGAACCTTTAAGCCCTGCTTAAGTTCTGTTTAAGGACATTCGGGCCTTCACCTAAATTTTTAGCTTTGCATATCTAAAGGGAATCATATGATAACAAAAAGGAAAGGTTATTTTTTGGTTTTAGGCCAGACACAAGGATGGCATAGAAGTATTACACAGTTATGAAGGTGATAGAACTATCTTTGATTTTGACATGCGGAAGCAGTATAAAAATTAAGTGCTAAATTGTGAATAGGGACAAAGGAACCAATCCCAGAGGGGATGACTGGCTAGGGTGGCAAGAAAGGGAAAAATTACTGTGAGAAGCTGGAAAAGAGAAAATGTATCGCTAGGAAGGAATTCTTTCTAAGAGACACCATGGAGAAGAGTGAGAGGAGCAATTCAAAGAGAAAAATTAGCATCATGGTGATCAAATAAAGATGAGAAAAAATAGATTCTTAGTAAATTCACAAAGTGAAGCATTTTTTTCAAATATTATAGAAATGGAAGGGTAGTAGTAATTGTATTCCAAAAGAGACAAAGTCTGAAAAAAATAATGCATTTACCACCAAGTATTTCTTGAGTAACTATTATGTTCGTATTAATGGAATAGGTCCTTCATTGAGATTGAGAGAGGTAGAGAAGATGTTTATGGCCTTATCTCTACAGGCAGTTACAGAAGTTTTGCAAAACAAAACTAACAGATCACATTTTGTATTTGGTGACTATATAGCAACTAAAGGACAATTAAACACCAAACATGTGGAAGAGGGAGTTCAGACTACGGAAATCATGTGATCTGGAGGAGCCAAAGATGGGCTCTCGGAAGCAGTAAGTTTTCAGGTACAGGGAAGAGCAGAGTGTTGGAAAGCTGAGGGGTATGTGTTCTCTGAGAGGACCAAAGCAGAACTGCAGGTGGGAGCAAACACAGGGTCTGTGGAGGGCTGGTGCACGTGTCATGTTGGAAAGAGGGAAACAAGGTTGAATTGGTTACCCTCTAGCCAGGTTTGGGGGACTTCAAAGATTATGCAGAGTTTATGCTTGAGGAGGAAGACGACAGAAAATTCACCACGGGATTTTGAATAGGAGAAGAACATGGACACAGTGTTCAAGCTCTTTGATGGTTGTAAAACAGGCCCCTTGAAGGTCTGTTAAAGGCATAGGGATTATCTGTGAGAATCAAAACCAGAGATGAGACACGGAAATGATTCACAAACTAGAAACATGGGTATGGAAATCAGAAGAGAATTCAGGGGTAAACATGCAAAACTAGAAACTAACATTTCCATTTTCACTTATTTGTTATTTTGGTGTACTTTCATGCCCCATTCATCCTACAAGGCATTTGATGTACAGTTTACCTACAAGAACAAGTATGACATTATACAAACTAATAAGGAAATTGGAGCAATGAAAATTTGGGAAGCAAGTAGAATAGCGATTAAGCCTGGAGAGGGGTGAAGTTATCCAAGGGGTAAGTGCAAAGCAAGGCGAGTAGAATGGGCACTTTTAGTTTGCAGGTTAATTCAGTAATTCACACATTTATGTGATTCCATCTATGGAGCATGGACATAGTGGGGATATACATAAGCCACAGTCTTAGGGGAGAGACAGAGACAAAGCAAACCTTTGGGGGTGGTTAGTCATATATTCAAGGTTTGGAGATGTAAAGGTGAGAAAAATCAACTAGGAGTTAGGAAGAGGATATGAGATGAAGGAGACAGCCCATAGTACAGACACATCAAAGTGCTGGGAACCTTATGTGAAAGCCAGGAAATCAGAATAGTAGGGTAGTAGTTATTCCAGGAGAGGTAATAGCCACAGGGTAGGGTTACATAGAAAATATAGGCCATAGAAGGATGAGATGTAAGTCCCCAAGGGTGCCTATATCAGAGGAGCAAGAAGCTCCTAGATCAATCATTCGTCAGGTCTAGGGACGAGACTGGAAGTATTGACTCACTTGCAAGGAAACTAAGCAGGTCACCCGTGACAATGAAAGCAGACTGACCTCACCTACCACCATTCTTTCCAACATTCTCTTATCTATCTTATTTACAATAGTTTTTTGTTTGTTTTTTGTTTTATTTTGTTTTGCTATGACACACATACTTCCTATCAAACGGCCAGTTTTCAGCACAGAATGCATTAATTCACAAAGCACTCTCAGAATTATTTAAATCTCCCACTAGCATGACCTCCTATGAGGAATCAGATACCAGATTGATTCCTGAACACTGTTAGTCAAGAATATAATATTCTAATCAGAGAATAAACTTATTTTATACTATTTAGGAGGGATAACACAGGAATTCTGGTTTTGTCACTGTATTAATTTTAATTCTTAGTAATATTCAAGTAATATTCAAGCAATTTATCGTATTCAAAATGCCTTGACATGAAAGTCATCCTTCTTCATAAAATGAGCCATTTCCAGTTCTTTTCTATACACTTCAAAGTACCAGGACTCAGACTTTGACAGAACATTGCAGTCAGAACATCTCAGAAAAATTCTAGTTTTAAGAACACTCCAGAGAAGAAATTTTACAGTCTGTCAGGATTATTTCTACATTTTGCAGTATTATCAGAAAATTTTTCCATATATTGAACCTAATTCACAGAGTTGCAATTTTAAGTCATTTATTCTTTTTATGAATTCAGTGGAAATAAAGAACCTTTCATATATCCATAAGCTATTATTTATTGAGCACTTACTTTGAGACACGCACTGTGATAAAAGCTTTACACGTTAACTTGCTTCATTTTCATACCCTGATTAAAAAGTAAGTATTCTAATTGTCGCTATGACAGAGAAGAAGAAACTGAAACAGAGGTAAAGCCTTGTTTAGGATCTCACAACTAGTAAGTGACAGAGCTGGGATTCAGTTGAGGTCCTTCCTGTTCTTAATTACAGGGACCTTATCTACCTCCCCAGACTCCTCTCTCAGCATTGTCTTTACCACTCCTAAATAACGCCAGTCCTTTACTCAATTTTCCGAACTGTATGATCATCTCAACTCTATTCTAAATGCTCTCAAAGTTCTCCAAACCTATGTTTCCAGGAAACCCAAATTAAACTTCCTAATAAGGAACCCTCTCAATGTTTTCCAAAGCTACCTCACCAGGAAACACAGATTAAACTTTCTAATAAGGATTATTTTGTGATTATCTTAATTTCTAGATTTCCTACTTCAGAATCTTAATTCCCTTAATTTCTTGGTAATAGTGCTCTGTTACCGAATCATGGCTAATAAGCCACCACAATGTCTAGACCATTTCCAAAAATACAGGCTCATACTGGAATTCTGGCTTGTGGATATAGCTAATATAACTGCTGTTTTACATTTACTAGGTTATTTTTAAAAATAGAATTGAATATTATATTAGTATGTATAACTGTGCTATAATCACCATCTTAGAATAAGAACCAGATTAGTTTTTTTTCTCCCTAAACTAGCTGGATTTAATAGAGTATAATTATTTGAATTTTATAAAGAAATACATACAACAGAATGAATATGACATTATAAAACAAGAAGAAAAAAAAGAGGGTTGACATTCTGTTAACTAAATGCCTTTCATTTTAAATGACTAAATTAAAACAAAATTAATTACCGTTTTAAACTATGCTTCATTTTACACTTAATTGACTTTTTCATTAGGCCACCTGGAATATTTGGCTTCTGATCGAAAGTTATTGCACCTTAGTTCGTAACTGGATATTTTTTCCATCACATGCACTCTGATTGCATCAATATCTCTATTTTTTACTGGCGCTCACACACACACTTGGCTGTCAAAAATACAATAAAATATAGGTGGCAATTATGATACCCCTGAATATAGTAATAAATCTCTCTTATGAGGAATTTTGGCTTACTTTCAAATAATCTGTCATTGATGTGGCAATTGAAACATCAGATGTAACTTTATATAGTCAACTTTCCACAAGAGTTTTTATCAATTCAAAGTTCAGCCAATGGCCTTTACTTCAAAGAGAGGCATACACTTCAGTAAAGGAAGGAGACAGACGTTTACAAGAGTGATCTTGTGATCTTCCTCATTCATCGCCAGTCGCAAAGGCCTCTCTAACCTCCCCCACCACACCAGTCCAATTTCAGGTCAAGAGAGAAAAAAACAGTGTCCAGAGATTTGCAAATTATTCCAAGGGACAAAAAACACGGAAGAAAAAATTTCCAGAACAATGTCACTGTAAACATACTGAATATCCTTCAGAACTGTTAAATTCCTTCTATAAAACAATGAAAAACCTTGTTACTCTGCTCACAGAAATTTCAGTCAGTGCTTGAATTAGTAATTATACTGATTCTTCTGCCTTTCTCTTTCAACTTTTATGTGCCCAAATAAAAACATTCAAATTCTGTGTATATATACATATATTTTAAATTCAAAATTCAATATATATATCACATATATATCATAGGTTGGATTTTGTATGTTTTCCCTTCGTCCCTATGCAAAAATGGAAATGGTTAGCATCTGAAGTTCTACTTTAGAAAATACATTTACCAGTTTTAAAGGACAGTTATAATAAGAATGTTAAGATGTTAGAGAACCCCACTTAAGCAGCCTTCTGGTAAGCCAGGCTTCTTATTCAAATTTGGTCAGGGCATTAGGAAAATATAAGCTGCTTAGTTTGTAGCTTTCAGTCTCTGAGGTGGTTTATTCAATTCACAGAATCATAGAATTTTAATGTTGGAAGGGACCATGGAAATTATCTAGTCCAACCTCTTTATTTTACGCATAAGAAAATTGAGATTATCCTTTCTATATGCACCCAGCCAAAATTAAAAGAGTAACTCAATTCAGAACTCCCCCTTATATATTTAGACTTTAAGCTGCCTGTTAATACAAAGGAGACTCCATTTCAAAAGTTACAGAAACTTCTGTTCCATGCGTCTTACAATAAAACTGTACTGTGCCCCTTGGATGCCACTATTGAACTCATACTTGTCTTTAAGAACCTCTAACTCATGCCAAGTGAGAGATGATTGTGCCAAAATCAATCAGGCTGTAAGCATCTTAAAAGCAAGGCCTTTATCCTCCCTGGCTTCATATCCCTAACAACTAGCAGAGCACCCAGCATACGGTCGGTGGTTTCTTTAATGAATGAACAATTGCCCTGAATATTAGTGCAGCAAAGTTAACAGGAAAAGAAGTAAAACCTGACAGTCCCTCCTGGGCTAGTTTCAGCTATTTAGTTGAGCTTCAGGGTGTTTATCAGCACTTGGATTCACAGTGGTTTGTCATCACAGGACTTTACCTGAAGTTCTCACAAGAATAGGTACCACCCATACAGCTTTCTATTCTTAAGGCTCTAAAAGTGTATTGGAAACAGTCCAACAGCAGCATGCCTGAAAGAAAACCTGCCATTAACTGAAGACATTTCTAACCTGCATAACCATTTGCACACTCCTCCTTCTCTTTCCACTTTAATTTAAGCTTATTTTACCACAATCATATGGTCATTTAAACTAAATGCTGCTGCTTGGAATCCAAACAAGTATGAAAACTTGCTCTAGTCCTACGTGCTCCCAGTCTGTCTTCAATTTCCTGAGTTCGAAGGAAGCATTAGAAATTTAAACATCGTACCATCCAGGTGGTCCACGTAGCAGTACACGTCGTAAGTTTCATGAGGCGAACGGAATCCGTAAGTCCTGACTCCTTCCTTCCCCATCATATCTCCGTAACAGCCTACTCGGGGAGCCCGGATGGGATACCTGGGGAAATAAAAGACTAGTCAATAGCACTTGATTCTTCCTCTCAGATGAATGAATTACAGCCTGAGGCCCCCAGACCTCTCACCGGACAGTCTGATCAGCCAGCCAGCCTGCGTCACACTGCTCAAATCCATCTTCATAGGCGGCATAGAGCTGCTCTGGGGTTGCTATGACTGCTCCAACATCCAAACAAGCCTTCTGTGCCGCCTCAAAATTCAGAGTATACCTGCTGGTCGCCGCTCTGTAGTGAAACACAACCCCTGCCAAGAGAGCAGCAAGCATTTACAGGCAGGTTAAAATATCCCACCATACTTTGCAAAGTTTTTTACTGGCGCAATACATCAAAGTCATTGCTCACATGGTATAACACTATGGTGATCCTTTATTTTCACTTGGTGTAGCACCACACAGAATTATGGTGATGTGAGGAGCCCTAGAAATGCCATTCATCCAGGTGTCCTATTCTGCTCCATTAGGAAGTTTCCTGGTCAGGAATGTTCTATTCTCATGAAGACAATCTAAGAAAAAGATTTAAGCCACTAAATCCCAAGTGGTGGAGAGTTGTTCTAATTACAGGTAGTCTTCACATTATCATGGGGAGACTGGACAACTAAAGGGAGTTGGTGCTGCAGGAGATACAAAGAGTTAAGGGGGTCACAGGATCAACTTGCCCTACTTCATGATTTTACCCGGGGCCGACTCAACAGAAGCCCGTGGAACATTCACTAACACCACTTCCTCCAAACATAAAACATTTGAGATATTTACTTCCAGAAATAATGTACTAAGATGGCAAAGACAATGGACTGTGTATGAGTGAGAGCTTGTTCCAGTCCCTAATTTGTTCCTTAACCATATATTGTTAATCTCCCCCACCATAAAGTATAACGGATATTGCTTACGTTATCTGATATAAAAGTCAAATTATGTAAAGGCTTTAAAAATGTTGGATAGGCTACTAGACACTACCCAATGTTTATCATATTCACCATATGACTAGCATAACTGAGGGTTTCCACTAAGACAGATAAAATGTATGATTTTTATCCCAAAGAAGGCCTGAAGTAAAGTTCCTAAGACTCCCCTGAGTTGAAGCTAGGCATCTCAGTACTTGCTTCAAATTCCACTCTGCTGTATGTTAGCAGTTGCATAATCTAGTGGTTCTTGAATGGTGCTCCAGGGCTCAAGGAATTGTCAAAGGGCTGAGGGAAGAGCAGCGGGGGGGGGGGGGGGTGGAGCTCCCCCCAACTTCAACAGGAGCATCTTTATTTTTAACTGGAGTAAATACGGTGACTCATTTCTACAAGACTGCAAAGTGAGTCACAGTAAGTACCTGGGAAGTCATTGGAAAATAGAAATTGGGGCAACTGGGTCTTATGGATGAGAATTTATTAAGAGTTGCACTGCCGGGGCGCCTGGTTTGCTCAGTCAGTTGAGTGTCTGACTCTTGATTTCAGCTCAGGTCATGATCTTAGAGTTGTGAAATTGAGTCTGGTGCCAGGTTCCACGCTCAGTGCAAGTCTGCCTGGGATGCTCTCCTTCTCCCTCAGTCCCTCACCCCACTCACACTCTCACTCTCTCTCAAATAAATAAATAAATAAATCTTTTTTTTTTTTTAAAGAAAAGGTCATATTGCCTAAGACCACTTTTTTTTGTTATGCAGCATGAACTTTGGTTTCCAAGATACCTTCCACTGTCTTTTTATTCCTAGTAATTCCCTGGGGTTGACAACAGTCTATATCCCAAAGCCTGACTTAAGAGACTGTCTTCCACATGCCCATCCTTAGATTGTCTCCTTCTCCCGAGACAGGTATGTGCCAATAAAATAACTACAGGGTGACAAACTAGCCATGTCATAGATAAGCACCTCTGATAAGTGTCAACTCAAAAAGACCTGCACAGTCACCGAGTAGATGTACTGACAATTAACATTCATTTTCCCATTTCTGATATTGCAACGAAAAATTCATCACATGCCTTTCAGAAAATCTGTACCTCTATAGAACTACAATAAAATTGCCAGGAAGTATATATTGTGCTATCTGGTAAGTATGAGATAGTTTATAATGATCTCTAAGGCTTAAGCAAGAATTGAAACAGTTTTAAATTAGTCTTATGTTGATCAAAGCTTCAAATAGTCCTCTTGGTAATTAAAAATCTTCCATGTGCACTGAAGACTGGCAGTAAGGGGGCACAAAGGGGCCTCTAAGAGCAGGGCAGGGCATATCAGTCGGTATAAGTATCTGCAATTGTTGGGATAATTTGAAGACCTCATGGGGCTAAGGAGATTAAGTGGAGGATTTTCATTGTTTAAGAGGGGCAAGGGGCAAATCCATTGCTAATTCTTTAATGATGAAAATAGTAAGAAATTGTTAAACTCCTTTTGGGATTTTAAAAACATATATATAAATTATACATAGTGTGTATCTACCACCACTATATATATTTATAATTTATTAATAATCTGTATGTTTATACAAGATATAAATATAATACACACAAACATACAAACACACACACAAAGAGAAATAGAAAAATATCACTAGAGCAAAACAGTCCTAGGCTAACTAAAATAAATAATAAAAAGGTTAAAAGAATGAAGAGCCCAGAATATTTAGTGGATGCCTGGACAATATAAAAATAGATTGGAAGGAGAGAGAAACAGAATCTGAACATAAAAGGATGTACAGAAAATTAATTCGTTGCATCTGAAATTCAAAGTATTTCCTTTTGGCTACACAAGAAAGTTTTAATAAAACCCTTTGTATATATTTCTGAAAGGTAAATATTTTACAGGGAAATGGAGGGATGGAAGAAAAATCTGTTCCATCATGTTTGGGTATTAGAATTTTGCTTAATAACTTGCCAAAATATTCTGTTTCCAAGAGCTATGGTATTATGTGTGTACCCAATTAAAGCGATTTTTCTTTGCTTTGTCTCCTAACTTAAATTCAAATGACATATAAACCACCACAGAAAAGGGGCTAAAATGAAAATGCCTCATTGCAAGACTTAATGTATAACAGCTAGCATATTACCTTTAAAAAAAAATTCACTGAGCTTTATTTTGATCCAATTCAAATGTTTATTAAGTCTGGTCTTTCTAAGGCACTGTGAAAGGTACCATGATACTTATTAAGTGCTTCATTTTTTCAATGTAAGATGGAATTTATATTTCTTAAGAACAAACTCAAAGGTTTTAATAATCATGCTAGGACAGCGAGAAAAAAGGAGAAAAGGTAGCATGTGAGTATGTGTGTGTGTGTATATGTGCATACACACATATTGTAAAAATTAAACTGTAGATCAGTCTTTATGGTCTTAAAAAGTATCATTGAGGGGCGCCTGGGTGGCTCAGTCCTTAAGCGTCTGCCTTCGGCTCGGGTCATGATACCGGGGTCCTGGGATCGAGTCCCACATCGGGCTCCCTGCTCGGCGGGAAGCCTGCTTCTCCCTCTCCCACTCCCCCTGCTTGTGTTCCTTCTCTCGCTGTCTCTCTCTCTGTCAAATAAATAAATAAAATCTTAAAAAAAAAAGTATCATTGATAGGTCTCAATAATGAAGTAATAATTCTTGAGCTATTTATCATGTCTTGAGGTATTCATCATTTCCGCAATACTGCACTTGCTCTTGACTGTATTGAGTCAGGGAAGTTGCTGTGCAAAAAGTCACCTTCCTTGACCCTTGAAGAAATAACAGCTCATTTTTGGTGAAAGGTATGAACTGTTGAAATGACTGATATTTCTTGCACTTGCCCAAACCCAGAACTATAGTTACTTTGGGTACAGTTTCACAACACTTCTGAACCAGGTATCATGTTACACTACTGTCTTCCAGACTTAGAAAGCCTTACCATCCACCGCCAATGACACCATGTCTTGTGTGTCTTCAATCCCGTACATGACGTCGCAGCGGTAGAGACCTGCGTCACTGGCGCGCAGTTTGACCATGGTGAGTGAGGCATCACCCACGACCTCGGAATGTGTGGGCACGGACACTCTTCCTTGATAGCCTTGACCAATCTTGATATTCCCATTTTGGGCTACAAGAACCGTAGTCTCCTTCAGATCTTTTCCATTCTTGTCCAATTCAATCTTAGACCATTTGATTCTGAGAAATTCGCTGGAGGTGTTGTAACTGGGTGGTAAGGTAGGCAGGGTTGAAAAATGACAAGGTAGGTTGACTTTTCCAGAGAGGGAGCCCTTAACAGGTGGGCTTTCTTCCACTTTGACTAGAAGAAAGAGAAAATACCAAATTAACAGTCCTAGAAAACTCAACTGAGTCTATTAAATAAGTGAATGGATAAGAAACCCTTGCCTTGGTTTGGTTACATCTTCAATATGTGAGATAATTAGAATGATTTTATATATAAAGAATAGTATACAATTTTAATAATGTTTTGCAACAAAGACAGGGATTCATAATGCTCATTTTTATGTACTAAAAATATGGCATTTATTTTGAAGTATTTGTAACTTAGGGTTCAACACGAACAAAATAGGTGATAGAATAAGGCATGTATAGGAAGGCAGAGACTAGAATCAGTAATGCAGGTTTCAAAGACTGGACCGATGTTAGGAAGAGCAGTTGAAAGGCAAATTTATATCTACAGGTCAGAAGAGGAAAAACATTTAAGATAACTGCCATATTACCTTAGAGGAAATGAAAATAAAATGCAAAGAGGAAGCAAAAATTTTAAAAATGTACTTTAGTAGACTGGAGCAAGAGGAAGTTTAACACTTGAAGGACCCTCATTTGGTTCAGTGTTCGAACCAAAGGCTTTCATCATAATGACAAATCCAGCTGCAATCATTTTGCAGTGAAACATTACCTCTCAATTGTATCCTGGGGGGAAATTTTGGTCTGTTTATCTAACCCACCTAGAGTATTAATCTGCATAATGTCTTTCTGTTTAAGCCCTTAAACTTTTAATAAGAAAGAATACCTTGACTGCAATTTAACACTATCACATGCAAAAAAAAAAAACCTGTTCTTTTACTCTTACAGGAATTCATACCCCTTTCTTTCCTACCCCCCATCTTCTAGTTCCTACAAATTGGCTAGACAATGTGTTGGCAATAACAATAGAAATTATGTCAATACACAAGCAGTCCTACTTCATGAAAATATGATGAACAAGTTAACAGTAGCCTTCAGATGGAGTGAAATAATATTTCTTAATTAACAAAATGCCGTGTGTCTAACACCTAGTGTGTGTTAGTAGTCAAGGTATTGGTAACATGCATCTCAATATAAACATGCATCAGAAATTATATAGCTGTCAACACAGCACTGAGGATTCAGTTGCGGATAAGTCATTTTGAAAACTGCAGGAAGATAAGGAGATATTATGGACTTTAAGAAAAAAATACTTTTGGGGCGCCTGGGGGGCTCAGCCGTTAAGCGTCTGCCTTCCGCTCAGGTCATGATCCCAGGGCCCTGGGATGGAGCCCCGCATCGGGCTCCCTGCTCCGCGGGAAGCCTGCTTCTCCCTCTCCCACTCCCCCTGCTTGTGTTCCCTCTCTCGCTGTGTATCTCTCTGTCAAATAAATAAATAAAATCTTTAAAAAAAAAAAAAGAAAGAAAAGAAAAAAATACTCTCTACTATTAAAGACTGAAATTTAACTTCAAGATGACTGGCCTATAAAACCTTTTATATGATACAAATAAATCTAAAATAATCAATACAGTATTATATTTACAGTATTTGATAGAAATCACTCACATATTTCTAATTTATAATGGTCATTGTTGTCATGCATTTCTTTGTCATCTTACTAATCTATATATAACTTGTTCCAAAACAGGATTTAAGGCACTTAACAAAATTAAATAAAAATAAAATATACTATTAACTGCACTAAGTTAGTCTTTAAGATGTTACTAAGATCATTATCATCTTAGAATATAGTATCAAGGGGACAATTCCATTCTATTAAATCCTTGGCTGACAAAATAAATTATCTCACTTAAAGTGAACCCTCAGAGTGAAACTAGTCCAATCACTTTCTACAGATGCTCCACTGAGAGGAAGTGACATTCAAGCTCCCAGCTGGCCGGTTACATACCTGGGTGGTGAGAAGGAAAGTCTCCTCACAACTAATCAAGGGATCTTTCAGCTTTGGTATTTATTGGGTTTTTCATTGTCCCTAAATTAGTTTTAGTTCCTTTGCAGAGTCTAGACCCATCCTATTTCTATCCCATCCTATTTCTATCCCATCCTATTTCTTTAATTGCTATCTGCATTGGCAGCTCTTAGTAATTTCATGATCTTTTAAATAAATCTATAAAGTCCACAGGGGACTCCCTACCTGATTCATAATCCTTTAATTTGGGCCCCATTAGGGAGATGATGACGACACAAAGATTTTTTTTTTTTTTGCCAAGAATAGGGGTTCTGAGAAGGGAAAGGGTGAGAATTCTATGATCTAAAAATCTCCTAATTTACATTTATCATATGTTCTAGGAAATCCCATCTTCCTTCCTGAAGAATTATTTAGATGATTAACTTCACCACAAATAAAGTATTGCTCTTTTAATGGAAAATAAACAGCTTTACCATCAACCTCAATTATGATATAAATTATGAGATTCTTTATCATTTCCCTAAAAAATGAATTTAAGATAAATGATGTTCAATTCTGTAATATTTATTACTAAATTATAATTCTTTTCACAATTTTAGATGTGTAGAGGCAGATATGAGAGTCAGTCAAATCTATCCATTTGGGTGGTTTTTGAAACTCAGAGCATTGCTCAATAACTGTGCTGTTATGAAAAAATATATTGGAACAAAATGATGTCAAAAGGCAAATTTCCCAAGGGTTATTTATTGTTCTAGATGTTTATAGATACAAGAAAATTAAAAGCTTCAGTTGGATATAAATATATATTCATGTAGAATCCAGTCTTAACAACAGGATTAACAAGAAGCTGTGTGGTCAAGTCTTTTGTGTATAAAATTTTGAGTCTTAATGCACTGGGTCGCAAGAACTAAGTTCACTGAATCTAAATATTTTAAGGAAGAAATTTAGTAGTTCAGAAGATTATGTTTATAGACCATGCATGTTTTTAAAAAATGCTACCTGCAAGAACTTGTCTGAAATTGTGAACAATGCAAGTTATAAAAATGAATGTTAACAAAAAGTTCACTGTTCCCACCAGATGGTTTGTGGTCCAAATGAGTATATTGAGGGAGAAATCTCTGAATAATGAATGATCATTTACCTTTCATTCTTTGTCAGTAAATTCTGTGGAGAAGAATGACGTAAATTCCATCTACACAATTTGACCAAACACACAAACACACACACACACACCTTAGCCAAATAAATGTCAGATTGAGAATATGGGAATTTATTACTCTCTCAGGTGATAAATATCACTCTCTTGTTCATTCATTTACTCATAACTGTGCATGACTCATTTACTGATATTAGAGGAATATCCAAACAACCAAGTCAACACTAGATAATCAATATAATAAGTATTGTTAAAGCACAGACCTCTTCATGCATTAAAATAAAGCCAATAACCAGGAGACAAGGTATTCATTAATATTAGTTATTGATCTTTTGAGTGCTTAGGAATAAGCAGAGAAAAGCTTAAGATGAAAATACTTGTGTTGACTCATAGCAAGTTACTGCAGTGTATCACACTATGAACTTGGCAACTCTGCTTTATGTGGATCTTATGTTTTCAACTCTTGCCCCTCATATGAAAAAATTAAATTCTTCTGAAATCAGCCCCCAACTAATTACATCTCTTAATCATGATCACATATGTACAAAGAACTTGATTCTTGGCCTAACGTATAATACAGTGGTTAAGAGCATGGACTATGGAGCCTGACTGCCCAGGTTCAACTCCAGGCTCCATAACTAAACTGCTATATAATCTTCTACATTAGCTATGCCTCCAAAGCTTTTGATAATACAGTTTCCTCATCTGCCAAATGGGGAGAATAGAAGCATCTGTCTCACTGGAAAGTTAAGATTCAATAAATTTACTATGTAAAATACTCAGAAGAAGGCCTGACATGTAGAAATCATTCAATATTGCTAGCTATAATTATTATTATTTTAAAAAACCGTCAAGGGGCTATATCATAAGTGTTTTGGGTTTTTTCCCCATTGTTTGTGTGAGTTCTTTCTTTGTTTTAAGCAGAAAGTCTAAACTCTAAGTGTCCCTCAAGGTTCTCCCCCTCTTTTCTCTATTATTCCTCTTCTGTTACTACCCATCTAAACCAACTCCATTTTCCATATTTC